>NW_028227656.1:50430-97012 GCF_978045245.1 Mus caroli
TATAAGAAACGCACAGTGTAGTACATAGTATATGAGTGAGTTGCACTGAAAAACTTAGAATATAAGAAACGCACAGTGTAGTACATAGTATATGAGTGAGTTGCACTGAAAAACTTAGAATATAAGAAACGCACAGTGTAGTACATAGTATATGAGTGAGTTGCACTGAAAAACTTAGAATATAAGAAACGCACAGTGTAGTACATAGTATATGAGTGAGTTGCACTGAAAAACTTAGAATATAAGAAACGCACAGTGTAGTACATACTATATGAGTGAGTTGCACTGAAAAACTTAGAATATAAGAAACGCACAGTGTAGTACATAGTATATGAGTGAGTTGCACTGAAAAACTTAGAATATAAGAAACGCACAGTGTAGTACATAGTATATGAGTGAGTTGCACTGAAAAACTTAGAATATAAGAAACGCACAGTGTAGTACATAGTATATGAGTGAGTTGCACTGAAAAACTTAGAATTTAAGAAACGCACAGTGTAGTACATAGTATATGAGTGAGTTGCACTGAAAAACTTAGAATTTAGAGAAACGCACAGTGTAGTACATAGTATATGAGTGAGTTGCACTGAAAAACTTAGAATATAAGAAACGCACAGTGTAGTACATAGTATATGAGTGAGTTGCACTGAAAAACTTAGAATATAAGAAACGCACAGTGTAGTACATTGTATATGAGTGAGTTGCACTGAAAAACTTAGAATTTAAGAAACGCACAGTGTAGTACATAGTATATGAGTGAGTTGCACTGAAAAACTTAGAATATAAGAAACGCACAGTGTAGTACATAGTATATGAGTGAGTTGCACTGAAAAACTTAGAATATAAGAAACGCACAGTGTAGTACATAGTATATGAGTGAGTTGCACTGAAAAACTTAGAATATAAGAAACGCACAGTGTAGTACATAGTATATGAGTGAGTTGCACTGAAAAACTTAGAATATAAGAAACGCACAGTGTAGTACATAGTATATGAGTGAGTTGCACTGAAAAACTTAGAATATAAGAAACGCACAGTGTAGTACATAGTATATGAGTGAGTTGCACTGAAAAACTTAGAATTTACTGAAAACCCGCATTACACGAAATGCACTGTGTAGTACATAGTATATGAGTGAGTTGCACTGAAAAACTTAGAATATAAGAAAACGCACAGTGTAGTACATAGTATATGAGTGAGTTGCACTGAAAAACTTAGAATATAAGAAACGCACAGTGTAGTACATAGTATATGAGTGAGTTGCACTGAAAAACTTAGAATATAAGAAACGCACAGTGTAGTACATTGTATATGAGTGAGTTGCACTGAAAAACTTAGAATTTAAGAAACGCACAGTGTAGTACATAGTATATGAGTGAGTTGCACTGAAAAACTTAGAATATAAGAAACGCACAGTGTAGTACATAGTATATGAGTGAGTTGCACTGAAAAACTTAGAATATAAGAAACGCACAGTGTAGTACATAGTATATGAGTGAGTTGCACTGAAAAACTTAGAATATAAGAAACGCACAGTGTAGTACATAGTATATGAGTGAGTTGCACTGAAAAACTTAGAATATAAGAAACGCACAGTGTAGTACATAGTATATGAGTGAGTTGCACTGAAAAACTTAGAATATAAGAAACGCACAGTGTAGTACATAGTATATGAGTGAGTTGCACTGAAAAACTTAGAATATAAGAAACGCACAGTGTAGTACATAGTATATGAGTGAGTTGCACTGAAAAACTTAGAATATAAGAAACGCACAGTGTAGTACATAGTATATGAGTGAGTTGCACTGAAAAACTTAGAATATAAGAAACGCACAGTGTAGTACATAGTATATGAGTGAGTTGCACTGAAAAACTTAGAATATAAGAAACGCACAGTGTAGTACATAGTATATGAGTGAGTTGCACTGAAAAACTTAGAATATAAGAAACGCACAGTGTAGTACATAGTATATGAGTGAGTTGCACTGAAAAACTTAGAATTTAGAGAAACGCACAGTGTAGTACATAGTATATGAGTGAGTTGCACTGAAAAACTTAGAATTTAGAGAAACGCACAGTGTAGTACATAGTATATGAGTGAGTTGCACTGAAAAACTTAGAATATAAGAAACGCACAGTGTAGTACATAGTATATGAGTGAGTTGCACTGAAAAACTTAGAATATAAGAAACGCACAGTGTAGTACATTGTATATGAGTGAGTTGCACTGAAAAACTTAGAATTTAAGAAACGCACAGTGTAGTACATAGTATATGAGTGAGTTGCACTGAAAAACTTAGAATATAAGAAACGCACAGTGTAGTACATAGTATATGAGTGAGTTGCACTGAAAAACTTAGAATATAAGAAACGCACAGTGTAGTACATAGTATATGAGTGAGTTGCACTGAAAAACTTAGAATATAAGAAACGCACAGTGTAGTACATAGTATATGAGTGAGTTGCACTGAAAAACTTAGAATATAAGAAACGCACAGTGTAGTACATAGTATATGAGTGAGTTGCACTGAAAAACTTAGAATATAAGAAACGCACAGTGTAGTACATAGTATATGAGTGAGTTGCACTGAAAAACTTAGAATTTACTGAAAAACCCGCATTACACGAAATGCACTGTGTAGTACATAGTATATGAGTGAGTTGCACTGAAAAACTTAGAATATAAGAAACGCACAGTGTAGTACATAGTATATGAGTGAGTTGCACTGAAAAACTTAGAATATAAGAAACGCACAGTGTAGTACATAGTATATGAGTGAGTTGCACTGAAAAACTTAGAATATAAGAAACGCACAGTGTAGTACATAGTATATGAGTGAGTTGCACTGAAAAACTTAGAATATAAGAAACGCACAGTGTAGTACATAGTATATGAGTGAGTTGCACTGAAAAACTTAGAATATAAGAAACGCACAGTGTAGTACATAGTATATGAGTGAGTTGCACTGAAAAACTTAGAATTTAGAGAAACGCACAGTGTAGTACATAGTATATGAGTGAGTTGCACTGAAAAACTTAGAATTTAGAGAAACGCACAGTGTAGTACATAGTATATGAGTGAGTTGCACTGAAAAACTTAGAATATAAGAAACGCACAGTGTAGTACATAGTATATGAGTGAGTTGCACTGAAAAACTTAGAATATAAGAAACGCACAGTGTAGTACATTGTATATGAGTGAGTTGCACTGAAAAACTTAGAATTTAAGAAACGCACAGTGTAGTACATAGTATATGAGTGAGTTGCACTGAAAAACTTAGAATATAAGAAACGCACAGTGTAGTACATAGTATATGAGTGAGTTGCACTGAAAAACTTAGAATATAAGAAACGCACAGTGTAGTACATACTATATGAGTGAGTTGCACTGAAAAACTTAGAATATAAGAAATGCACAGTGTAGTACATAGTATATGAGTGAGTTGCACTGAAAAACTTAGAATATAAGAAACGCACAGTGTAGTACATAGTATATGAGTGAGTTGCACTGAAAAACTTAGAATATAAGAAACGCACAGTGTAGTACATAGTATATGAGTGAGTTGCACTGAAAAACTTAGAATATAAGAAACGCACAGTGTAGTACATTGTATATGAGTGAGTTGCACTGAAAAACTTAGAATTTAAGAAACGCACAGTGTAGTACATAGTATATGAGTGAGTTGCACTGAAAAACTTAGAATATAAGAAACGCACAGTGTAGTACATAGTATATGAGTGAGTTGCACTGAAAAACTTAGAATATAAGAAACGCACAGTGTAGTACATAGTATATGAGTGAGTTGCACTGAAAAACTTAGAATTTAGAGAAACGCACAGTGTAGTACATAGTATATGAGTGAGTTGCACTGAAAAACTTAGAATATAAGAAACGCAGAGTGTAGTACATAGTATATGAGTGAGTTGCACTGAAAAACTTAGAATATAAGAAACGCACAGTGTAGTACATAGTATATGAGTGAGTTGCACTGAAAAACTTAGAATATAAGAAACGCACAGTGTAGTACATAGTATATGAGTGAGTTGCACTGAAAAACTTAGAATATAAGAAACGCACAGTGTAGTACATAGTATATGAGTGAGTTTCACTGAAAAACTTAGAATATAAGAAACGCACAGTGTAGTACATAGTATATGAGTGAGTTGCACTGAAAAACTTAGAATATAAGAAACGCACAGTGTAGTACATAGTATATGAGTGAGTTGCACTGAAAAACTTAGAATTTAGAGAAACGCACAGTGTAGTACATAGTATATGAGTGAGTTGCACTGAAAAACTTAGAATATAAGAAACGCACAGTGTAGTACATAGTATATGAGTGAGTTGCACTGAAAAACTAAGAATATAAGAAACGCACAGTGTAGTACATAGTATATGAGTGAGTTGCACTGAAAAACTTAGAATATAAGAAATGCACAGTGTAGTACATAGTATATGAGTGAGTTGCACTGAAAAACTTAGAATATAAGAAACGCACAGTGTAGTACATAGTATATGAGTGAGTTGCACTGAAAAACTTAGAATATAAGAAACGCACAGTGTAGTACATAGTATATGAGTGAGTTGCACTGAAAAACTTAGAATATAAGAAACGCACAGTGTAGTACATAGTATATGAGTGAGTTGCACTGAAAAACTTAGAATATAAGAAACGCACAGTGTAGTACATAGTATATGAGTGAGTTGCACTGAAAAACTTAGAATATAAGAAACGCACAGTGTAGTACATAGTATATGAGTGAGTTGCACTGAAAAACTTAGAATTTAAGAAACGCACAGTGTAGTACATAGTATATGAGTGAGTTGCACTGAAAAACTTAGAATATAAGAAACGCACAGTGTAGTACATAGTATATGAGTGAGGTGCACTGAAAAACTTAGAATATGAGTAACGCACAGTGTAGTACATAGTATATGAGTGAGTTGCACTGAAAAACTTAAAATTTAAGAAACGCACAGTGTAGTACATAGTATATGAGTGAGTTGCACTGAAAAACTTAGAATATAAGAAACGCACAGTGTAGTACATAGTATATGAGTGAGTTGCACTGAAAAACTTAGAATATAAGAAACGCACAGTGTAGTACATAGTATATGAGTGAGTTGCACTGAAAAACTTAGAATATAAGAAACACACATTGTAGTACATTGTATATGAGTGAGTTGCACTGAAAAACTTAGAATATAAGAAACGCACAGTGTAGTACATAGTATATGAGTGAGTTGCACTGAAAAACTTAGAATATAAGAAACGCACAGTGTAGTACATAGTATATGAGTGAGTTGCACTGAAAAACTTAGAATTTAGAGAAACGCACAGTGTAGTACATAGTATATGAGTGAGTTGCACTGAAAAACTTAGAATTTAAGAAACGCACAGTGTAGTACATAGTATATGAGTGAGTTGCACTGAAAAACTTAGAATATAAGAAACGCACAGTGTAGTACATAGTATATGAGTGAGTTGCACTGAAAAACTTAGAATTTAAGAAACGCACAGTGTAGTACATAGTATATGAGTGAGTTGCACTGAAAAACTTAGAATATAAGAAACGCACAGTGTAGTACATAGTATATGAGTGAGTTGCAATGAAAAACTTAGAATATAAGAAACGCACAGTGTAGTACATAGTATATGAGTGAGTTGCACTGAAAAACTTAGAATATAAGAAACACACATTGTAGTACATTGTATATGAGTGAGTTGCACTGAAAAAATTAGAATATAAGAAACGCACAGTGTAGTACATAGTATATGAGTGAGTTGCACTGAAAAACTTAGAATATAAGAAACGCACAGTGTAGTACATAGTATATGAGTGAGTTGCACTGAAAAACTTAGAATATAAGAAACGCACAGTGTAGTACATAGTATATGAGTGAGTTGCACTGAAAAACTTAGAATTTACTGAAAAACCCGCATTACACGAAATGCACAGTGTAGTACATAGTATATGAGTGAGTTGCACTGAAAAACTTAGAATTTACTGAAAAACCTGCATTACACGAAATGCACAGTGTAGTACATAGTATATGAGTGAGTTGCACTGAAAACTTAGAATATAAGAAACGCACAGTGTAGTACATAGTATATGAGTGAGTTGCACTGAAAAACTTAGAATATAAGAAACGCACAGTGTAGTACATAGTATATGAGTGAGTTGCACTGAAAAACTTAGAATATAAGAAACGCACAATGTAGTACATAGTATATGAGTGAGTTGCACTGAAAAACTTAGAATATAAGAAACGCACAGTGTAGTACATAGTATATGAGTGAGTTGCACTGAAAAACTTAGAATATAAGAAACACACATTGTAGTACATTGTATATGAGTGAGTTGCACTGAAAAACTTAGAATATAAGAAACGCACAGTGTAGTACATAGTATATGAGTGAGTTGCACTGAAAAACTTAGAATATAAGAAACGCACAGTGTAGTACATAGTATATGAGTGAGTTGCACTGAAAAACTTAGAATTTAGAGAAACGCACAGTGTAGTACATAGTATATGAGTGAGTTGCACTGAAAAACTTAGAATATAAGAAACGCACAGTGTAGTACATAGTATATGAGTGAGTTGCACTGAAAAACTTAGAATATAAGAAACGCACAGTGTAGTACATAGTATATGAGTGAGTTGCACTGAAAAACTTAGAATATAAGAAACGCACAGTGTAGTACATAGTATATGAGTGAGTTGCACTGAAAAACTTAGAATTTACTGAAAAACCCGCATTACACGAAATGCACAGTGTAGTACATAGTATATGAGTGAGTTGCACTGAAAACTTAGAATATAAGAAACGCACAGTGTAGTACATAGTATATGAGTGCGTTGCACTGAAAAACTTAGAATATAAGAAACGCACAGTGTAGTACATAGTATATGAGTGAGTTGCACTGAAAAACTTAGAATATAAGAAACGCACAGTGTAGTACATAGTATATGAGTGAGTTGCACTGAAAAACTTAGAATATAAGAAACGCACAGTGTAGTACATAGTATATGAGTGAGTTGCACTGAAAAACTTAGAATTTACTGAAAAACCCGCATTACACGAAATGCACAGTGTAGTACATAGTATATGAGTGAGTTGCACTGAAAACTTAGAATATAAGAAACGCACAGTGTAGTACATAGTATATGAGTGAGTTGCACTGAAAAACTTAGAATATAAGAAACGCACAGTGTAGTACATAGTATATGAGTGCGTTGCACTGAAAAACTTAGAATATAAGAAACGCACAGTGTAGTACATAGTATATGAGTGAGTTGCATTGAAAAACTTAGAATATAAGTAACGCACGGTGTAGTACATAGTATATGAGTGAGTTGCACTGAAAAACTTAGAATATAAGAAACGCACAGTGTAGTACATAGTATATGAGTGAGTTGCACTGAAAAACTTAGAATATAAGAAACGCACAGTGTAGTACATAGTATATGAGTGAGTTGCACTGAAAAACTTAGAATATAAGAAACACACATTGTAGTACATTGTATATGAGTGAGTTGCACTGAAAAACTTAGAATATAAGAAACGCACAGTGTAGTACATAGTATATGAGTGAGTTGCACTGAAAAACTTAGAATATAAGAAACGCACAGTGTAGTACATAGTATATGAGTGAGTTGCACTGAAAAACTTAGAATATAAGAAACGCACAGTGTAGTACATAGTATATGAGTGAGTTGCACTGAAAAACTTAGAATTTACTGAAAAACCCGCATTACACGAAATGCACAGTGTAGTACATAGTATATGAGTGAGTTGCACTGAAAAACTTAGAATTTACTGAAAAACCCGCATTACACGAAATGCACAGTGTAGTACATAGTATATGAGTGAGTTGCACTGAAAACTTAGAATATAAGAAACGCACAGTGTAGTACATAGTATATGAGTGAGTTGCACTGAAAAACTTAGAATATAAGAAACGCACAGTGTAGTACATAGTATATGAGTGAGTTGCACTGAAAAACTTAGAATATAAGAAACGCACAGTGTAGTACATAGTATATGAGTGAGTTGCACTGAAAAACTTAGAATATAAGAAACGCACAGTGTAGTACATAGTATATGAGTGAGTTGCACTGAAAAACTTAGAATATAAGAAACGCACAGTGTAGTACATAGTATATGAGTGAGTTGCACTGAAAAACTAAGAATATAAGAAACGCACAGTGTAGTACATAGTATATGAGTGAGTTGCACTGAAAAACTTAGAATATAAGAAATGCACAGTGTAGTACATAGTATATGAGTGAGTTGCACTGAAAAACTTAGAATATAAGAAACGCACAGTGTAGTACATAGTATATGAGTGAGTTGCACTGAAAAACTTAGAATATAAGAAACGCACAGTGTAGTACATAGTATATGAGTGAGTTGCACTGAAAAACTTAGAATATAAGAAACGCACAGTGTAGTACATAGTATATGAGTGAGTTGCACTGAAAAACTTAGAATATAAGAAACGCACAGTGTAGTACATAGTATATGAGTGAGTTGCACTGAAAAACTTAGAATATAAGAAACGCACAGTGTAGTACATAGTATATGAGTGAGTTGCACTGAAAAACTTAGAATTTAAGAAACGCACAGTGTAGTACATAGTATATGAGTGAGTTGCACTGAAAAACTTAGAATATAAGAAACGCACAGTGTAGTACATAGTATATGAGTGAGGTGCACTGAAAAACTTAGAATATGAGAAACGCACAGTGTAGTACATAGTATATGAGTGAGTTGCACTGAAAAACTTAGAATTTAAGAAACGCACAGTGTAGTACATAGTATATGAGTGAGTTGCACTGAAAAACTTAGAATATAAGAAACGCACAGTGTAGTACATAGTATATGAGTGAGTTGCACTGAAAAACTTAGAATATAAGAAACGCACAGTGTAGTACATAGTATATGAGTGAGTTGCACTGAAAAACTTAGAATATAAGAAACACACATTGTAGTACATTGTATATAAGTGAGTTGCACTGAAAAACTTAGAATATAAGAAACGCACAGTGTAGTACATAGTATATGAGTGAGTTGCACTGAAAAACTTAGAATATAAGAAACGCACAGTGTAGTACATAGTATATGAGTGAGTTGCACTGAAAAACTTAGAATTTAGAGAAACGCACAGTGTAGTACATAGTATATGAGTGAGTTGCACTGAAAAACTTAGAATATAAGAAACGCACAGTGTAGTACATAGTATATGAGTGAGTTGCACTGAAAAACTTAGAATATAAGAAACGCACAGTGTAGTACATAGTATATGAGTGAGTTGCACTGAAAAACTTAGAATATAAGAAACGCACAGTGTAGTACATAGTATATGAGTGAGTTGCACTGAAAAACTTAGAATTTATTGAAAAACCCGCATTACACGAAATGCACAGTGTAGTACATAGTATATGAGTGAGTTGCACTGAAAACTTAGAATATAAGAAACGCACAGTGTAGTACATAGTATATGAGTGAGTTGCACTGAAAAACTTAGAATATAAGAAACGCACAGTGTAGTACATAGTATATGAGTGAGTTGCACTGAAAAACTTAGAATATAAGAAACGCACAGTGTAGTACATAGTATATGACTGAGTTGCACTGAAAAACTTAGAATATAAGAAACGCACAGTGTAGTACATAGTATATGAGTGAGTTGCACTGAAAAACTTAGAATTTACTGAAAAACCCGCATTACACGAAATGCACAGTGTAGTACATAGTATATGAGTGAGTTGCACTGAAAACTTAGAATATAAGAAACGCACAGTGTAGTACATAGTATATGAGTGAGTTGCACTGAAAAACTTAGAATATAAGAAACGCACAGTGTAGTACATAGTATATGAGTGAGTTGCACTGAAAAACTTAGAATATAAGAAACGCACAGTGTAGTACATAGTATATGAGTGAGTTGCACTGAAAACTTAGAATATAAGAAACGCACAGTGTAGTACATAGTATATGAGTGAGTTGCACTGAAAAACTTAGAATATAAGAAACGCACAGTGTAGTACATAGTATATGAGTGAGTTGCACTGAAAAACTTAGAATATAAGAAACGCACAGTGTAGTACATAGTATATGAGTGAGTTGCACTGAAAAACTTAGAATATAAGAAACGCACAGTGTAGTACATAGTATATGAGTGAGTTGCACTGAAAAACTTAGAATATAAGAAACGCACAGTGTAGTACATAGTATATGAGTGAGATGCACTGAAAAACTTAGAATTTAGAGAAATGCACAGTGTAGTACATAGTATATGAGTGAGTTGCTCTGAAAAACTTAGAATATAAGAAACGAACAGTGTAGTACATAGTATATGAGTGCGTTGCACTGAAAAACTTAGAATATAAGAAACGCACAGTGTAGTACATAGTATATGAGTGAGTTGCATTGAAAAACTTAGAATATAAGTAACGCACGGTGTAGTACATAGTATATGAGTGAGTTGCACTGAAAAACTTAGAATATAAGAAACGCACAGTGTAGTACATAGTATATGAGTGAGTTGCACTGAAAAACTTAGAATATAAGAAACGCACAGTGTAGTACATAGTATATGAGTGAGTTGCACTGAAAAACTTAGAATTTACTGAAAAACCCGCATTACACGAAATGCACAGTGTAGTACATAGTATATGAGTGAGTTGCACTGAAAACTTAGAATATAAGAAACGCACAGTGTAGTACATAGTATATGAGTGAGTTGCACTGAAAAACTTAGAATATAAGAAACGCACAGTGTAGTACATAGTATATGAGTGAGTTGCACTGAAAAACTTAGAATATAAGAAACGCACAGTGTAGTACATAGTATATGAGTGAGTTGCACTGAAAAACTTAGAATATAAGAAACGCACAGTGTAGTACATAGTATATGAGTGAGTTGCACTGAAAAACTTAGAATATAAGAAACGCACAGTGTAGTACATAGTATATGAGTGAGTTGCACTGAAAAACTTAGAATATAAGAAACGCACAGTGTAGTACATAGTATATGAGTGAGTTGCACTGAAAAACTTAGAATATAAGAAACGCACAGTGTAGTACATAGTATATGAGTGAGTTGCACTGAAAAACTTAGAATACAAGAAACGCACAGTGTAGTACATAGTATATGAGTGAGTTGCACTGAAAAACTTAGAATATAAGAAACGCACAGTGTAGTACATAGTATATGAGTGAGTTGCACTGAAAAACTTAGAATATAAGAAACGCACAGTGTAGTACATAGTATATGAGTGAGTTGCACTGAAAAACTTAGAATTTACTGAAAAACCCGCATTACACGAAATGCACAGTGTAGTACATAGTATATGAGTGAGTTGCACTGAAAACTTAGAATATAAGAAACGCACAGTGTAGTACATAGTATATGAGTGAGTTGCACTGAAAAACTTAGAATATAAGAAACGCACAGTGTAGTACATAGTATATGAGTGAGTTGCACTGAAAAACTTAGAATATAAGAAACGCACAGTGTAGTACATAGTATATGAGTGAGTTGCACTGAAAAACTTAGAATATAAGAAACGCACAGTGTAGTACATAGTATATGAGTGAGTTGCACTGAAAAACTTAGAATATAAGAAACGCACAGTGTAGTACATAGTATATGAGTGAGTTGCACTGAAAAACTAAGAATATAAGAAACGCACAGTGTAGTACATAGTATATGAGTGAGTTGCACTGAAAAACTTAGAATATAAGAAATGCACAGTGTAGTACATAGTATATGAGTGAGTTGCACTGAAAAACTTAGAATATAAGAAACGCACAGTGTAGTACATAGTATATGAGTGAGTTGCACTGAAAAACTTAGAATATAAGAAACGCACAGTGTAGTACATAGTATATGAGTGAGTTGCACTGAAAAACTTAGAATATAAGAAACGCACAGTGTAGTACATAGTATATGAGTGAGTTGCACTGAAAAACTTAGAATATAAGAAACGCACAGTGTAGTACATAGTATATGAGTGAGTTGCACTGAAAAACTTAGAATATAAGAAACGCACAGTGTAGTACATAGTATATGAGTGAGTTGCACTGAAAAACTTAGAATTTAAGAAACGCACAGTGTAGTACATAGTATATGAGTGAGTTGCACTGAAAAACTTAGAATATAAGAAACGCACAGTGTAGTACATAGTATATGAGTGAGGTGCACTGAAAAACTTAGAATATGAGTAACGCACAGTGTAGTACATAGTATATGAGTGAGTTGCACTGAAAAACTTAGAATTTAAGAAACGCACAGTGTAGTACATAGTATATGAGTGAGTTGCACTGAAAAACTTAGAATATAAGAAACGCACAGTGTAGTACATAGTATATGAGTGAGTTGCACTGAAAAACTTAGAATATAAGAAACGCACAGTGTAGTACATAGTATATGAGTGAGTTGCACTGAAAAACTTAGAATATAAGAAACACACATTGTAGTACATTGTATATGAGTGAGTTGCACTGAAAAACTTAGAATATAAGAAACGCACAGTGTAGTACATAGTATATGAGTGAGTTGCACTGAAAAACTTAGAATATAAGAAACGCACAGTGTAGTACATAGTATATGAGTGAGTTGCACTGAAAAACTTAGAATTTAGAGAAACGCACAGTGTAGTACATAGTATATGAGTGAGTTGCACTGAAAAACTTAGAATATAAGAAACGCACAGTGTAGTACATAGTATATGAGTGAGTTGCACTGAAAAACTTAGAATATAAGAAACGCACAGTGTAGTACATAGTATATGAGTGAGTTGCACTGAAAAACTTAGAATATAAGAAACGCACAGTGTAGTACATAGTATATGAGTGAGTTGCACTGAAAAACTTAGAATTTACTGAAAAACCCGCATTACACGAAATGCACAGTGTAGTACATAGTATATGAGTGAGTTGCACTGAAAACTTAGAATATAAGAAACGCACAGTGTAGTACATAGTATATGAGTGAGTTGCACTGAAAAACTTAGAATATAAGAAACGCACAGTGTAGTACATAGTATATGAGTGAGTTGCACTGAAAAACTTAGAATATAAGAAACGCACAGTGTAGTACATAGTATATGAGTGAGTTGCACTGAAAAACTTAGAATATAAGAAACGCACAGTGTAGTACATAGTATATGAGTGAGTTGCACTGAAAAACTTAGAATATAAGAAACGCACAGTGTAGTACATAGTATATGAGTGAGATGCACTGAAAAACTTAGAATTTAGAGAAATGCACAGTGTAGTACATAGTATATGAGTGAGTTGCTCTGAAAAACTTAGAATATAAGAAACGCACAGTGTAGTACATAGTATATGAGTGCGTTGCACTGAAAAACTTAGAATATAAGAAACGCACAGTGTAGTACATAGTATATGAGTGAGTTGCATTGAAAAACTTAGAATATAAGTAACGCACGGTGTAGTACATAGTATATGAGTGAGTTGCACTGAAAAACTTAGAATATAAGAAACGCACAGTGTAGTACATAGTATATGAGTGAGTTGCACTGAAAAACTTAGAATATAAGAAACGCACAGTGTAGTACATAGTATATGAGTGAGTTGCACTGAAAAACTTAGAATTTACTGAAAAACCCGCATTACACGAAATGCACAGTGTAGTACATAGTATATGAGTGAGTTGCACTGAAAACTTAGAATATAAGAAACGCACAGTGTAGTACATAGTATATGAGTGAGTTGCACTGAAAAACTTAGAATATAAGAAACGCACAGTGTAGTACATAGTATATGAGTGAGTTGCACTGAAAAACTTAGAATATAAGAAACGCACAGTGTAGTACATAGTATATGAGTGAGTTGCACTGAAAAACTTAGAATATAAGAAACGCACAGTGTAGTACATAGTATATGAGTGAGTTGCACTGAAAAACTTAGAATATAAGAAACGCACAGTGTAGTACATAGTATATGAGTGAGTTGCACTGAAAATCTTAGAATATAAGAAACGCACAGTGTAGTACATAGTATATGAGTGAGTTGCACTGAAAAACTTAGAATATAAGAAACGCACAGTGTAGTACATAGTATATGAGTGAGTTGCACTGAAAAACTTAGAATTTACTGAAAAACCCGCATTACACGAAATGCACAGTGTAGTACATAGTATATGAGTGAGTTGCACTGAAAAACTTGGAATATAAGAAACGCACAGTGTAGTACATAGTATATGAGTGAGTTGCACTGAAAAACTTAGAATATAAGAAACGCACAGTGTAGTACATAGTATATGAGTGAGTTGCACTGAAAAACTTAGAATATAAGAAACGCACAGTGTAGTACATAGTATATGAGTGAGTTGCACTGAAAAACTTAGAATATAAGAAACGCACAGTGTAGTACATAGTATATGAGTGAGTTGCACTGAAAAACTTAGAATATAAGAAACGCACAGTGTAGTACATAGGATATGAGTGAGTTGCACTGAAAAACTTAGAATATAAGAAACGCACAGTGTAGTACATAGTATATGAGTGAGTTGCACTGAAAAACTTAGAATATAAGAAACGCACAGTGTAGTACATAGTATATGAGTGAGTTGCACTGAAAAACTTAGAATATAAGAAACGCACAGTGTAGTACATAGTATATGAGTGAGTTGCACTGAAAAACTTAGAATATAAGAAACGCACAGTGTAGTACATAGTATATGAGTGAGTTGCACTGAAAAACTTAGAATTTAGAGAAACGCACAGTGTAGTACATAGTATATGAGTGAGTTGCACTGAAAAACTTCGAATTTAGAGAAACGCACAGTGTAGTACATAGTATATGAGTGAGTTGCACTGAAAAACTTAGGATATAAGAAACGCACAGTGTAGTACATAGTATATGAGTGAGTTGCACTGAAAAACTTAGAATATAAGAAACGCACAGTGTAGTACATTGTATATGAGTGAGTTGCACTGAAAAACTTAGAATTTAAGAAACGCACAGTGTAGTACATAGTATATGAGTGAGTTGCACTGAACAACTTAGAATATAAGAAACGCACAGTGTAGTACATAGGATGTGAGTGAGTTGCACTGAAAAACTTAGAATATAAGAAACGCACAGTGTAGTACATAGTATATGAGTGAGTTGCACTGAAAAACTTAGAATATAAGAAACGCACAGTGTAGTACATAGTATATGAGTGAGTTGCACTGAAAAACTTAGAATATAAGAAACGCACAGTGTAGTACATAGTATATGAGTGAGTTGCACTGAAAAACTTAGAATATAAGAAACGCACAGTGTAGTACATAGTATATGAGTGAGTTGCACTGAAAAACTTAGAATATAAGAAACGCACAGTGTAGTACATAGTATATGAGTGAGTTGCACTGAAAAACTTAGAATATAAGAAACGCACAGTGTAGTACATAGTATATGAGTGAGTTGCACTGAAAAACTTAGAATATAAGAAACGCTAAGTGTAGTACATAGTATATGAGTGAGTTGCACTGAAAAACATAGAATTTACTGAAAAACCCGCATTACACGAAATGCACAGTGTAGTACATAGTATATGAGTGAGTTGCACTGAAAAACTTAGAATATAAGAAACGCACAGTGTAGTACATAGTATATGAGTGAGTTGCACTGAAAAACTTAGAATATAAGAAACGCACAGTGTAGTACATAGTATATGAGTGAGTTGCACTGAAAAACTTAGAATATAAGAAACGCACAGTGTAGTACATAGTATATGAGTGAGTTGCACTGAAAAACTTAGAATATAAGAAACGCACAGTGTAGTACATAGTATATGAGTGAGTTGCACTGAAAAACTTAGAATATAAGAAACGCACAGTGTAGTACATAGTATATGAGTGAGTTGCACTGAAAAACTTAGAATATAAGTAACGCACAGTGTAGTAATAGTATATGAGTGAGTTGCACTGAAAAACTTAGAATTTAAGAAACGCACAGTGTAGTACATAGTATATGAGTGAGTTGCACTGAAAAACTTAGAATATAAGAATCGCACAGTGTAGTACATAGTATATGAGTGAGTTGCACTGAAAAACTTAGAATATAAGAAACGCACAGTGTAGTACATAGTATATGAGTGAGTTGCACTGAAAAACTTAGAAGAAACACACAGTGTAGTACATAGTATATGAGTGAGTTGCACTGAAAAACTTAGAATATAAGAAACGCACAGTGTAGTACATAGTATATGAGTGAGTTGCACTGAAAAACTTAGAATATAAGAAACGCACAGTGTAGTACATAGTATATGAGTGAGTTGCACTGAAAAACTTAGAATTTAGAGAAACGCACAGTGTAGTACATAGTATATGAGTGAGTTGCACTGAAAAACTTAGAATATAAGAAACGCACAGTGTAGTACATAGTATATGAGTGAGTTGCACTGAAAAACTTAGAATATAAGAAACGCACAGTGTAGTACATAGTATATGAGTGAGTTGCACTGAAAAACTTAGAATATAAGAAACGCACAGTGTAGTACATAGTATATGAGTGAGTTGCACTGAAAAACATAGAATATAAGAAACGCACAGTGTAGTACAAGGTATATGAGTGAGTTGCACTGAAAAACTTAGAATATAAGAAACGCACAGTGTAGTACATAGTATATGAGTGAGTTGCACTGAAAAACTTAGAATATAAGAAACGCACAGTGTAGTACATAGTATATGAGTGAGTTGCACTGAAAAACTTAGAATATAAGAAACGCACAGTGTAGTAATAGTATATGAGTGAGTTGCACTGAAAAACTTAGAATATAAGAAACGCACAGTGTAGTACATAGTATATGAGTGAGTTGCACTGAAAAACTTAGAATATAAGAAACGCACAGTGTAGTACATAGTATATGAGTGAGTTGCACTGAAAAACTTAGAATATAAGAAACGCACAGTGTAGTACATAGTATATGAGTGAGTTGCACTGAAAAACTTAGAATATAAGAAACGCACAGTGTAGTACATAGTATATGAGTGAGTTGCACTGAAAAACTTAGAATATAAGAAACGCACAGTGTAGTACATAGTATATGAGTGAGTTGCACTGAAAAACTTAGAATATAAGAAACGCACAGTGTAGTACATAGTATATGAGTGAGTTGCACTGAAAAACTTAGAATATAAGAAACACACAGTGTAGTACATAGTATATGAGTGAGTTGCACTGAAAAACTTAGAATTTATAGAAACGCACAGTGTAGTACATAGTATATGAGTGAGTTGCACTGAAAAACTTCGAATTTAGAGAAACGCACAGTGTAGTACATAGTATATGAGTGAGTTGCACTGAAAAACTTAGGATATAAGAAACGCACAGTGTAGTACATAGTATATGAGTGAGTTGCACTGAAAAACTTAGAATATAAGAAACGCACAGTGTAGTACATTGTATATGAGTGAGTTGCACTGAAAAACTTAGAATTTAAGAAACGCACAGTGTAGTACATAGTATATGAGTGAGTTGCACTGAAAAACTTAGAATATAAGAAACGCACAGTGTAGTACATAGGATATGAGTGAGTTGCACTGAAAAACTTAGAATATAAGAAACGCACAGTGTAGTACATAGTATATGAGAGAGTTGCACTGAAAAACTTAGAATATAAGAAACGCACAGTGTAGTACATAGTATATGAGTGAGTTGCACTGAAAAACTTAGAATATAAGAAACGCACAGTGTAGTACATAGTATATGAGTGAGTTGCACTGAAAAACTTAGAATATAAGAAACGCACAGTGTAGTACATAGTATATGAGTGAGTTGCACTGAAAAACTTAGAATATAAGAAACGCACAGTGTAGTACATAGTATATGAGTGAGTTGCACTGAAAAACTTAGAATATAAGAAACGCACAGTGTAGTACATAGTATATGAGTGAGTTGCACTGAAAAACTTAGAATATAAGAAACGCACAGTGTAGTACATAGTATATGAGTGAGTTGCACTGAAAAACTTAGAATATAAGAAACGCACAGTGTAGTACATAGTATATGAGTGAGTTGCACTGAAAAACTTAGAATATAAGAAACGCACAGTGTAGTACATTGTATATGAGTGAGTTGCACTGAAAAACTTAGAATTTAAGAAACGCACAGTGTAGTACATAGTATATGAGTGAGTTGCACTGAAAAACTTAGAATATAAGAAACGCACAGTGTAGTACATAGTATATGAGTGAGTTGCACTGAAAAACTTAGAATATAAGAAACGCACAGTGTAGTACATAGTATATGAGTGAGTTGCACTGAAAAACTTAGAATATAAGAAACGCACAGTGTAGTACATAGTATATGAGTGAGTTGCACTGAAAAACTTAGAATATAAGAAACGCACAGTGTAGTACATAGTATATGAGTGAGTTGCACTGAAAAACTTAGAATATAAGAAACGCACAGTGTAGTACATACTATATGAGTGAGTTGCACTGAAAAACTTAGAATATAAGAAACGCACAGTGTAGTACATAGTATATGAGTGAGTTGCACTGAAAAACTTAGAATATAAGAAACGCACAGTGTAGTACATAGTATATGAGTGAGTTGCACTGAAAAACTTAGAATATAAGAAACGCACAGTGTAGTACATAGTATATGAGTGAGTTGCACTGAAAAACTTAGAATATAAGAAACGCACAGTGTAGTACATAGTATATGAGTGAGTTGCACTGAAAAACTTAGAATATAAGAAACGCACAGTGTAGTACATAGTATATGAGTGAGTTGCACTGAAAAACTTAGAATTTAGAGAAACGCACAGTGTAGTACATAGTATATGAGTGAGTTGCACTGAAAAACTTAGAATTTAGAGAAACGCACAGTGTAGTACATAGTATATGAGTGAGTTGCACTGAAAAACTTAGAATATAAGAAACGCACAGTGTAGTACATAGTATATGAGTGAGTTGCACTGAAAAACTTAGAATATAAGAAACGCACAGTGTAGTACATTGTATATGAGTGAGTTGCACTGAAAAACTTAGAATTTAAGAAACGCACAGTGTAGTACATAGTATATGAGTGAGTTGCACTGAAAAACTTAGAATATAAGAAACGCACAGTGTAGTACATAGTATATGAGTGAGTTGCACTGAAAAACTTAGAATATAAGAAACGCACAGTGTAGTACATAGTATATGAGTGAGTTGCACTGAAAAACTTAGAATATAAGAAACGCACAGTGTAGTACATAGTATATGAGTGAGTTGCACTGAAAAACTTAGAATATAAGAAACGCACAGTGTAGTACATAGTATATGAGTGAGTTGCACTGAAAAACTTAGAATATAAGAAACGCACAGTGTAGTACATAGTATATGAGTGAGTTGCACTGAAAAACTTAGAATTTACTGAAAAACCCGCATTACACGAAATGCACTGTGTAGTACATAGTATATGAGTGAGTTGCACTGAAAAACTTAGAATATAAGAAACGCACAGTGTAGTACATAGTATATGAGTGAGTTGCACTGAAAAACTTAGAATATAAGAAACGCACAGTGTAGTACATAGTATATGAGTGAGTTGCACTGAAAAACTTAGAATATAAGAAACGCACAGTGTAGTACATAGTATATGAGTGAGTTGCACTGAAAAACTTAGAATATAAGAAACGCACAGTGTAGTACATAGTATATGAGTGAGTTGCACTGAAAAACTTAGAATATAAGAAACGCACAGTGTAGTACATAGTATATGAGTGAGTTGCACTGAAAAACTTAGAATTTAGAGAAACGCACAGTGTAGTACATAGTATATGAGTGAGTTGCACTGAAAAACTTAGAATTTAGAGAAACGCACAGTGTAGTACATAGTATATGAGTGAGTTGCACTGAAAAACTTAGAATATAAGAAACGCACAGTGTAGTACATAGTATATGAGTGAGTTGCACTGAAAAACTTAGAATATAAGAAACGCACAGTGTAGTACATTGTATATGAGTGAGTTGCACTGAAAAACTTAGAATTTAAGAAACGCACAGTGTAGTACATAGTATATGAGTGAGTTGCACTGAAAAACTTAGAATATAAGAAACGCACAGTGTAGTACATAGTATATGAGTGAGTTGCACTGAAAAACTTAGAATATAAGAAACGCACAGTGTAGTACATACTATATGAGTGAGTTGCACTGAAAAACTTAGAATATAAGAAATGCACAGTGTAGTACATAGTATATGAGTGAGTTGCACTGAAAAACTTAGAATATAAGAAACGCACAGTGTAGTACATAGTATATGAGTGAGTTGCACTGAAAAACTTAGAATATAAGAAACGCACAGTGTAGTACATAGTATATGAGTGAGTTGCACTGAAAAACTTAGAATATAAGAAACGCACAGTGTAGTACATTGTATATGAGTGAGTTGCACTGAAAAACTTAGAATTTAAGAAACGCACAGTGTAGTACATAGTATATGAGTGAGTTGCACTGAAAAACTTAGAATATAAGAAACGCACAGTGTAGTACATAGTATATGAGTGAGTTGCACTGAAAAACTTAGAATATAAGAAACGCACAGTGTAGTACATAGTATATGAGTGAGTTGCACTGAAAAACTTAGAATTTAGAGAAACGCACAGTGTAGTACATAGTATATGAGTGAGTTGCACTGAAAAACTTAGAATATAAGAAACGCAGAGTGTAGTACATAGTATATGAGTGAGTTGCACTGAAAAACTTAGAATATAAGAAACGCACAGTGTAGTACATAGTATATGAGTGAGTTGCACTGAAAAACTTAGAATATAAGAAACGCACAGTGTAGTACATAGTATATGAGTGAGTTGCACTGAAAAACTTAGAATATAAGAAACGCACAGTGTAGTACATAGTATATGAGTGAGTTTCACTGAAAAACTTAGAATATAAGAAACGCACAGTGTAGTACATAGTATATGAGTGAGTTGCACTGAAAAACTTAGAATATAAGAAACGCACAGTGTAGTACATAGTATATGAGTGAGTTGCACTGAAAAACTTAGAATTTAGAGAAACGCACAGTGTAGTACATAGTATATGAGTGAGTTGCACTGAAAAACTTAGAATATAAGAAACGCACAGTGTAGTACATAGTATATGAGTGAGTTGCACTGAAAAACTTAGAATATAAGAAACGCACAGTGTAGTACATAGTATATGAGTGAGTTGCACTGAAAAACTTAGAATATAATTAACGCACAGTGTAGTACATACTATATGAGTGAGTTGCACTGAAAAACTTAGAATATAAGAAACGCACAGTGTAGTACATAGTATATGAGTGAGTTGCACTGAAAAACTTAGAATATAAGAAACGCACAGTGTAGTACATAGTATATGAGTGAGTTGCACTGAAAAACTTAGAATATAAGAAACGCACAGTGTAGTACATAGTATATGAGTGAGTTGCACTGAAAAACTTAGAATATAAGAAACGCACAGTGTAGTACATAGTATATGAGTGAGTTGCACTGAAAAACTTAGAATATAAGAAACGCACAGTGTAGTACATAGTATATGAGTGAGTTGCACTGAAAAACTTAGAATATAAGAAACGCACAGTGTAGTACATAGTATATGAGTGAATTGCACTGAAAAACTTAGAATTTAGAGAAACGCACAGTGTAGTACATAGTATATGAGTGAGTTGCACTGAAAAACTTCGAATTTAGAGAAACGCACAGTGTAGTACATAGTATATGAGTGAGTTGCACTGAAAAACTTAGAATATAAGAAACGCACAGTGTAGTACATAGTATATGAGTGAGTTGCACTGAAAAACTTAGAATATAAGAAACGCACAGTGTAGTACATTGTATATGAGTGAGTTGCACTGATAAACTTAGAATTTAAGAAACGCACAGTGTAGTACATAGTATATGAGTGAGTTGCACTGAAAAACTTAGAATTTACTGAAAAACCCGCATTACACGAAATGCACTGTGTAGTACATAGTATATGAGTGAGTTGCACTGAAAAACTTAGAATATAAGAAACGCACAGTGTAGTACATAGTATATGAGTGAGTTGCACTGAAAAACTTAGAATATAAGAAACGCACAGTGTAGTACATAGTATATGAGTGAGTTGCACTGAAAAACTTAGAATATAAGAAACGCACAGTGTAGTACATTGTATATGAGTGAGTTGCACTGAAAAACTTAGAATTTAAGAAACGCACAGTGTAGTACATAGTATATGAGTGAGTTGCACTGAAAAACTTAGAATATAAGAAACGCACAGTGTAGTACATAGTATATGAGTGAGTTGCACTGAAAAACTTAGAATATAAGAAACGCACAGTGTAGTACATAGTATATGAGTGAGTTGCACTGAAAAACTTATAATTTAGAGGAACGCACAGTGTAGTACATAGTATATGAGTGAGTTGCACTGAAAAACTTAGAATATAAGAAACGCACAGTGTAGTACATAGTATATGAGTGAGTTGCACTGAAAAACTTAGAATATAAGAAACGCACAGTGTAGTACATAGTATATGAGTGAGTTGCACTGAAAAACTTAGAATATAAGAAACGCACAGTGTAGTACATAGTATATGAGTGAATTGCACTGAAAAACTTAGAATTTAGAGAAACGCACAGTGTAGTACATAGTATATGAGTGAGTTGCACTGAAAAACTTCGAATTTAGAGAAACGCACAGTGTAGTACATAGTATATGAGTGAGTTGCACTGAAAAACTTAGAATATAAGAAACGCACAGTGTAGTACATAGTATATGAGTGAGTTGCACTGAAAAACTTAGAATATAAGAAACGCACAGTGTAGTACATTGTATATGAGTGAGTTGCACTGATAAACTTAGAATTTAAGAAACGCACAGTGTAGTACATAGTATATGAGTGAGTTGCACTGAAAAACTTAGAATTTACTGAAAAACCCGCATTACACGAAATGCACTGTGTAGTACATAGTATATGAGTGAGTTGCACTGAAAAACTTAGAATATAAGAAACGCACAGTGTAGTACATAGTATATGAGTGAGTTGCACTGAAAAACTTAGAATATAAGAAACGCACAGTGTAGTACATAGTATATGAGTGAGTTGCACTGAAAAACTTAGAATATAAGAAACGCACAGTGTAGTACATTGTATATGAGTGAGTTGCACTGAAAAACTTAGAATTTAAGAAACGCACAGTGTAGTACATAGTATATGAGTGAGTTGCACTGAAAAACTTAGAATATAAGAAACGCACAGTGTAGTACATAGTATATGAGTGAGTTGCACTGAAAAACTTAGAATATAAGAAACGCACAGTGTAGTACATAGTATATGAGTGAGTTGCACTGAAAAACTTAGAATTTAGAGAAACGCACAGTGTAGTACATAGTATATGAGTGAGTTGCACTGAAAAACTTAGAATATAAGAAACGCACAGTGTAGTACATAGTATATGAGTGAGTTGCACTGAAAAACTTAGAATATAAGAAACGCACAGTGTAGTACATAGTATATGAGTGAGTTGCACTGAAAAACTTAGAATATAAGAAACGCACAGTGTAGTACATAGTATATGAGTGAGTTTCACTGAAAAACTTAGAATATAAGAAACGCACAGTGTAGTACATAGTATATGAGTGAGTTGCACTGAAAAACTTAGAATATAAGAAACGCACAGTGTAGTACATAGTATATGAGTGAGTTGCACTGAAAAACTTAGAATATAAGAAACGCACAGTGTAGTACATAGTATATGAGTGAGTTGCACTGAAAAACTTAGAATTTAGAGAAACGCACAGTGTAGTACATAGTATATGAGTGAGTTGCACTGAAAAACTTAGAATATAAGAAACGCACAGTGTAGTACATAGTATATGAGTGAGTTGCACTGAAAAACTTAGAATATAAGAAACGCACAGTGTAGTACATAGTATATGAGTGAGTTGCACTGAAAAACTTAGAATATAAGAAACGCACAGTGTAGTACATAGTATATGAGTGAGTTGCACTGAAAAACTTAGAATATAAGAAACACACATTGTAGTACATTGTATATAAGTGAGTTGCACTGAAAAACTTAGAATATAAGAAACGCACAGTGTAGTACATAGTATATGAGTGAGTTGCACTGAAAAACTTAGAATATAAGAAACGCACAGTGTAGTACATAGTATATGAGTGAGTTGCACTGAAAAACTTAGAATATAAGAAACGCACAGTGTAGTACATAGTATATGAGTGAGTTGCACTGAAAAACTTAGAATATAAGAAACGCACAGTGTAGTACATTGTATATGAGTGAGTTGCACTGAAAAACTTAGAATTTAAGAAACGCACAGTGTAGTACATAGTATATGAGTGAGTTGCACTGAAAAACTTAGAATATAAGAAACGCACAGTGTAGTACATAGTATATGAGTGAGTTGCACTGAAAAACTTAGAATATAAGAAACGCACAGTGTAGTACATAGTATATGAGTGAGTTGCACTGAAAAACTTAGAATTTAGAGAAACGCACAGTGTAGTACATAGTATATGAGTGAGTTGCACTGAAAAACTTAGAATATAAGAAACGCACAGTGTAGTACATAGTATATGAGTGAGTTGCACTGAAAAACTTAGAATATAAGAAACGCACAGTGTAGTACATAGTATATGAGTGAGTTGCACTGAAAAACTTAGAATATAAGAAACGCACAGTGTAGTACATAGTATATGAGTGAGTTTCACTGAAAAACTTAGAATATAAGAAACGCACAGTGTAGTACATAGTATATGAGTGAGTTGCACTGAAAAACTTAGAATATAAGAAACGCACAGTGTAGTACATAGTATATGAGTGAGTTGCACTGAAAAACTTAGAATATAAGAAACGCACAGTGTAGTACATAGTATATGAGTGAGTTGCACTGAAAAACTTAGAATTTAGAGAAACGCACAGTGTAGTACATAGTATATGAGTGAGTTGCACTGAAAAACTTAGAATATAAGAAACGCACAGTGTAGTACATAGTATATGAGTGAGTTGCACTGAAAAACTTAGAATTTAAGAAACGCACAGTGTAGTACATAGTATATGAGTGAGTTGCACTGAAAAACTTAGAATATAAGAAACGCACAGTGTAGTACATAGTATATGAGTGAGTTGCACTGAAAAACTTAGAATATAAGAAACGCACAGTGTAGTACATAGTATATGAGTGAGTTGCACTGAAAAACTTAGAATATAAGAAACGCACAGTGTAGTACATAGTATATGAGTGAGTTGCACTGAAAAACTTAGAATATAAGAAACGCACAGTGTAGTACATAGTATATGAGTGAGTTGCACTGAAAAACTTAGAATATAAGAAACGCACAGTGTAGTACATAGTATATGAGTGAGTTGCACTGAAAAATTTAGAATTTACTGAAAAACCCGCATTACACGAAATGCACTGTGTAGTACATAGTATATGAGTGAGTTGCACTGAAAAACTTAGAATATAAGAAACGCACAGTGTAGTACATAGTATATGAGTGAGTTGCACTGAAAAACTTAGAATATAAGAAACGCACAGTGTAGTACATAGTATATGAGTGAGTTGCACTGAAAAACTTAGAATATAAGAAACGCACAGTGTAGTACATAGTATATGAGTGAGTTGCACTGAAAAACTTAGAATATAAGAAACGCACAGTGTAGTACATAGTATATGAGTGAGTTGCACTGAAAAACTT
This sequence comes from Mus caroli, assembly GCF_978045245.1. Classification (NCBI taxonomy): domain Eukaryota; kingdom Metazoa; phylum Chordata; class Mammalia; order Rodentia; family Muridae; genus Mus; species Mus caroli. Next base: position 76,142 of record NW_028227656.1, read on the forward strand.
AGAATATAAGAAACGCACAGTGTAGTACATAGTATATGAGTGAGTTGCACTGAAAAACTTAGAATTTAGAGAAACGCACAGTGTAGTACATAGTATATGAGTGAGTTGCACTGAAAAACTTAGAATTTAGAGAAACGCACAGTGTAGTACATAGTATATGAGTGAGTTGCACTGAAAAACTTAGAATATAAGAAACGCACAGTGTAGTACATAGTATATGAGTGAGTTGCACTGAAAAACTTAGAATATAAGAAACGCACAGTGTAGTACATTGTATATGAGTGAGTTGCACTGAAAAACTTAGAATTTAAGAAACGCACAGTGTAGTACATAGTATATGAGTGAGTTGCACTGAAAAACTTAGAATATAAGAAACGCACAGTGTAGTACATAGTATATGAGTGAGTTGCACTGAAAAACTTAGAATATAAGAAACGCACAGTGTAGTACATACTATATGAGTGAGTTGCACTGAAAAACTTAGAATATAAGAAATGCACAGTGTAGTACATAGTATATGAGTGAGTTGCACTGAAAAACTTAGAATATAAGAAACGCACAGTGTAGTACATAGTATATGAGTGAGTTGCACTGAAAAACTTAGAATATAAGAAACGCACAGTGTAGTACATAGTATATGAGTGAGTTGCACTGAAAAACTTAGAATATAAGAAACGCACAGTGTAGTACATTGTATATGAGTGAGTTGCACTGAAAAACTTAGAATTTAAGAAACGCACAGTGTAGTACATAGTATATGAGTGAGTTGCACTGAAAAACTTAGAATATAAGAAACGCACAGTGTAGTACATAGTATATGAGTGAGTTGCACTGAAAAACTTAGAATATAAGAAACGCACAGTGTAGTACATAGTATATGAGTGAGTTGCACTGAAAAACTTAGAATTTAGAGAAACGCACAGTGTAGTACATAGTATATGAGTGAGTTGCACTGAAAAACTTAGAATATAAGAAACGCAGAGTGTAGTACATAGTATATGAGTGAGTTGCACTGAAAAACTTAGAATATAAGAAACGCACAGTGTAGTACATAGTATATGAGTGAGTTGCACTGAAAAACTTAGAATATAAGAAACGCACAGTGTAGTACATAGTATATGAGTGAGTTGCACTGAAAAACTTAGAATATAAGAAACGCACAGTGTAGTACATAGTATATGAGTGAGTTGCACTGAAAAACTTAGAATATAAGAAACGCACAGTGTAGTACATAGTATATGAGTGAGTTTCACTGAAAAACTTAGAATATAAGAAACGCACAGTGTAGTACATAGTATATGAGTGAGTTGCACTGAAAAACTTAGAATATAAGAAACGCACAGTGTAGTACATAGTATATGAGTGAGTTGCACTGAAAAACTTAGAATTTAGAGAAACGCACAGTGTAGTACATAGTATATGAGTGAGTTGCACTGAAAAACTTAGAATATAAGAAACGCACAGTGTAGTACATAGTATATGAGTGAGTTGCACTGAAAAACTTAGAATATAAGAAACGCACAGTGTAGTACATAGTATATGAGTGAGTTGCACTGAAAAACTTAGAATATAATTAACGCACAGTGTAGTACATACTATATGAGTGAGTTGCACTGAAAAACTTAGAATATAAGAAACGCACAGTGTAGTACATAGTATATGAGTGAGTTGCACTGAAAAACTTAGAATATAAGAAACGCACAGTGTAGTACATAGTATATGAGTGAGTTGCACTGAAAAACTTAGAATATAAGAAACGCACAGTGTAGTACATAGTATATGAGTGAGTTGCACTGAAAAACTTAGAATATAAGAAACGCACAGTGTAGTACATAGTATATGAGTGAGTTGCACTGAAAAACTTCGAATTTAGAGAAACGCACAGTGTAGTACATAGTATATGAGTGAGTTGCACTGAAAAACTTAGAATATAAGAAACGCACAGTGTAGTACATAGTATATGAGTGAGTTGCACTGAAAAACTTAGAATATAAGAAACGCACAGTGTAGTACATTGTATATGAGTGAGTTGCACTGATAAACTTAGAATTTAAGAAACGCACAGTGTAGTACATAGTATATGAGTGAGTTGCACTGAAAAACTTAGAATATAAGAAACGCACAGTGTAGTACATAGTATATGAGTGAGTTGCACTGAAAAACTTAGAATATAAGAAACGCACAGTGTAGTACATAGTATATGAGTGAGTTGCACTGAAAAACTTAGAATATAAGAAACGCACAGTGTAGTACATAGTATATGAGTGAGTTGCACTGAAAAACTTAGAATATAAGAAACGCACAGTGTAGTACATAGTATATGAGTGAGTTGCACTGAAAAACTTAGAATATAAGAAACGCACAGTGTAGTACATAGTATATGAGTGAGTTGCACTGAAAAACTTAGAATTTACTGAAAAACCCGCATTACACGAAATGCACTGTGTAGTACATAGTATATGAGTGAGTTGCACTGAAAAACTTAGAATATAAGAAACGCACAGTGTAGTACATAGTATATGAGTGAGTTGCACTGAAAAACTTAGAATATAAGAAACGCACAGTGTAGTACATAGTATATGAGTGAGTTGCACTGAAAAACTTAGAATATAAGAAACGCACAGTGTAGTACATAGTATATGAGTGAGTTGCACTGAAAAACTTAGAATATAAGAAACGCACAGTGTAGTACATAGTATATGAGTGAGTTGCACTGAAAAACTTAGAATTTAGAGAAACGCACAGTGTAGTACATAGTATATGAGTGAGTTGCACTGAAAAACTTAGAATATAAGAAACGCACAGTGTAGTACATAGTATATGAGTGAGTTGCACTGAAAAACTTAGAATATAAGAAACGCACAGTGTAGTACATAGTATATGAGTGAGTTGCACTGAAAAACTTAGAATATAAGAAACGCACAGTGTAGTACATAGTATATGAGTGAGTTTCACTGAAAAACTTAGAATATAAGAAACGCACAGTGTAGTACATAGTATATGAGTGAGTTGCACTGAAAAACTTAGAATATAAGAAACGCACAGTGTAGTACATAGTATATGAGTGAGTTGCACTGAAAAACTTAGAATATAAGAAACGCACAGTGTAGTACATAGTATATGAGTGAGTTGCACTGAAAAACTTAGAATTTAGAGAAACGCACAGTGTAGTACATAGTATATGAGTGAGTTGCACTGAAAAACTTAGAATATAAGAAACGCACAGTGTAGTACATAGTATATGAGTGAGTTGCACTGAAAAACTTAGAATATAAGAAACGCACAGTGTAGTACATAGTATATGAGTGAGTTGCACTGAAAAACTTAGAATATAAGAAACGCACAGTGTAGTACATACTATATGAGTGAGTTGCACTGAAAAACTTAGAATATAAGAAACGCACAGTGTAGTACATAGTATATGAGTGAGTTGCACTGAAAAACTTAGAATATAAGAAACGCACAGTGTAGTACATAGTATATGAGTGAGTTGCACTGAAAAACTTAGAATATAAGAAACGCACAGTGTAGTACATAGTATATGAGTGAGTTGCACTGAAAAACTTAGAATATAAGAAACGCACAGTGTAGTACATAGTATATGAGTGAGTTGCACTGAAAAACTTAGAATATAAGAAACGCACAGTGTAGTACATAGTATATGAGTGAGTTGCACTGAAAAACTTAGAATATAAGAAACGCACAGTGTAGTACATAGTATATGAGTGAGTTGCACTGAAAAACTTAGAATTTAGAGAAACGCACAGTATAGTACATAGTATATGAGTGAGTTGCACTGAAAAACTTAGAATATAAGAAACGCACAGTGTAGTACATAGTATATGAGTGAGTTGCACTGAAAAACTTAGAATATAAGAAACGCACAGTGTAGTACATTGTATATGAGTGAGTTGCACTGATAAACTTAGAATATAAGAAACGCACAGTGTAGTACATAGTATATGAGTGAGTTGCACTGAAAAACTTAGAATATAAGAAACGCACAGTGTAGTACATAGTATATGAGTGAGTTGCACTGAAAAACTTAGAATATAAGAAACGCACAGTGTAGTACATAGTATATGAGTGAGTTGCACTGAAAAACTTAGAATATAAGAAACGCACAGTGTAGTACATAGTATATGAGTGAGTTGCACTGAAAAACTTAGAATATAAGAAACGCACAGTGTAGTACATAGTATATGAGTGAGTTGCACTGAAAAACTTAGAATATAAGAAACGCACAGTGTAGTACATAGTATATGAGTGAGTTGCACTGAAAAACTTAGAATTTACTGAAAAACCCGCATTACACGAAATGCACTGTGTAGTACATAGTATATGAGTGAGTTGCACTGAAAAACTTAGAATATAAGAAACGCACAGTGTAGTACATAGTATATGAGTGAGTTGCACTGAAAAACTTAGAATATAAGAATCGCACAGTGTAGTACATAGTATATGAGTGAGTTGCACTGAAAAACTTAGAATATAAGAAACGCACAGTGTAGTACATAGTATATGAGTGAGTTGCACTGAAAAACTTAGAATATAAGAAACGCACAGTGTAGTACATAGTATATGAGTGAGTTGCACTGAAAAACTTAGAATATAAGAAACGCACAGTGTAGTACATAGTATATGAGTGAGTTGCACTGAAAAACTTAGAATTTAGAGAAACGCACAGTGTAGTACATAGTATATGAGTGAGTTGCACTGAAAAACTTAGAATTTAGAGAAACGCACAGTGTAGTACATAGTATATGAGTGAGTTGCACTGAAAAACTTAGAATATAAGAAACGCACAGTGTAGTACATAGTATATGAGTGAGTTGCACTGAAAAACTTAGAATATAAGAAACGCACAGTGTAGTACATTGTATATGAGTGAGTTGCACTGAAAAACTTAGAATTTAAGAAACGCACAGTGTAGTACATAGTATATGAGTGAGTTGCACTGAAAAACTTAGAATATAAGAAACGCACAGTGTAGTACATAGTATATGAGTGAGTTGCACTGAAAAACTTAGAATTTAGAGAAACGCACAGTGTAGTACATAGTATATGAGTGAGTTGCACTGAAAAACTTAGAATATAAGAAACGCACAGTGTAGTACATAGTATATGAGTGAGTTGCACTGAAAAACTTAGAATATAAGAAACGCACAGTGTAGTACATAGTATATGAGTGAGTTGCACTGAAAAACTTAGAATATAAGAAACGCACAGTGTAGTACATAGTATATGAGTGAGTTGCACTGAAAAACTTAGAATATAAGAAACGCACAGTGTAGTACATAGTATATGAGTGAGTTTCACTGAAAAACTTAGAATATAAGAAACGCACAGTGTAGTACATAGTATATGAGTGAGTTGCACTGAAAAACTTAGAATATAAGAAACGCACAGTGTAGTACATAGTATATGAGTGAGTTGCACTGAAAAACTTAGAATTTAGAGAAACGCACAGTGTAGTACATAGTATATGAGTGAGTTGCACTGAAAAACTTAGAATATAAGAAACGCACAGTGTAGTACATAGTATATGAGTGAGTTGCACTGAAAAACTTAGAATATAATTAACGCACAGTGTAGTACATACTATATGAGTGAGTTGCACTGAAAAACTTAGAATATAAGAAACGCACAGTGTAGTACATAGTATATGAGTGAGTTGCACTGAAAAACTTAGAATATAAGAAACGCACAGTGTAGTACATAGTATATGAGTGAGTTGCACTGAAAAACTTAGAATATAAGAAACGCACAGTGTAGTACATAGTATATGAGTGAGTTGCACTGAAAAACTTAGAATATAAGAAACGCACAGTGTAGTACATAGTATATGAGTGAGTTGCACTGAAAAACTTAGAATATAAGAAACGCACAGTGTAGTACATAGTATATGAGTGAGTTGCACTGAAAAACTTAGAATATAAGAAACGCACAGTGTAGTACATAGTATATGAGTGAGTTGCACTGAAAAACTTAGAATTTAGAGAAACGCACAGTGTAGTACACAGTATATGAGTGAGTTGCACTGAAAAACTTCGAATTTAGAGAAACGCACAGTGTAGTACATAGTATATGAGTGAGTTGCACTGAAAAACTTAGAATATAAGAAACGCACAGTGTAGTACATAGTATATGAGTGAGTTGCACTGAAAAACTTAGAATATAAGAAACGCACAGTGTAGTACATTGTATATGAGTGAGTTGCACTGATAAACTTAGAATTTAAGAAACGCACAGTGTAGTACATAGTATATGAGTGAGTTGCACTGAAAAACTTAGAATATAAGAAACGCACAGTGTAGTACATAGTATATGAGTGAGTTGCACTGAAAAACTTAGAATATAAGAAACGCACAGTGTAGTACATAGTATATGAGTGAGTTGCACTGAAAAACTTAGAATATAAGAAACGCACAGGGTAGTACATAGTATATGAGTGAGTTGCACTGAAAAACTTAGAATATAAGAAACGCACAGTGTAGTACATAGTATATGAGTGAGTTGCACTGAAAAACTTAGAATATAAGAAACGCACAGTGTAGTACATAGTATATGAGTGAGTTGCACTGAAAAACTTAGAATTTACTGAAAAACCCGCATTACACGAAATGCACTGTGTAGTACATAGTATATGAGTGAGTTGCACTGAAAAACTTAGAATATAAGAAACGCACAGTGTAGTACATAGTATATGAGTGAGTTGCACTGAAAAACTTAGAATATAAGAAACGCACAGTGTAGTACATAGTATATGAGTGAGTTGCACTGAAAAACTTAGAATATAAGAAACGCACAGTGTAGTACATTGTATATGAGTGAGTTGCACTGAAAAACTTAGAATTTAAGAAACGCACAGTGTAGTACATAGTATATGAGTGAGTTGCACTGAAAAACTTAGAATATAAGAAACGCACAGTGTAGTACATAGTATATGAGTGAGTTGCACTGAAAAACTTAGAATATAAGAAACGCACAGTGTAGTACATAGTATATGAGTGAGTTGCACTGAAAAACTTAGAATTTAGAGAAACGCACAGTGTAGTACATAGTATATGAGTGAGTTGCACTGAAAAACTTAGAATATAAGAAACGCACAGTGTAGTACATAGTATATGAGTGAGTTGCACTGAAAAACTTAGAATATAAGAAACGCACAGTGTAGTACATAGTATATGAGTGAGTTGCACTGAAAAACTTAGAATATAAGAAACGCACAGTGTAGTACATAGTATATGAGTGAGTTGCACTGAAAAACTTAGAATATAAGAAACGCACAGTGTAGTACATAGTATATGAGTGAGTTTCACTGAAAAACTTAGAATATAAGAAACGCACAGTGTAGTACATAGTATATGAGTGAGTTGCACTGAAAAACTTAGAATATAAGAAACGCACAGTGTAGTACATAGTATATGAGTGAGTTGCACTGAAAAACTTAGAATTTAGAGAAACGCACAGTGTAGTACATAGTATATGAGTGAGTTGCACTGAAAAACTTAGAATATAAGAAACGCACAGTGTAGTACATAGTATATGAGTGAGTTGCACTGAAAAACTTAGAATATAAGAAACGCACAGTGTAGTACATAGTATATGAGTGAGTTGCACTGAAAAACTTAGAATATAAGAAACGCACAGTGTAGTACATACTATATGAGTGAGTTGCACTGAAAAACTTAGAATATAAGAAACACACAGTGTAGTACATAGTATATGAGTGAGTTGCACTGAAAAACTTAGAATATAAGAAACGCACAGTGTAGTACATAGTATATGAGTGAGTTGCACTGAAAAACTTAGAATATAAGAAACGCACAGTGTAGTACATAGTATATGAGTGAGTTGCACTGAAAAACTTAGAATATAAGAAACGCACAGTGTAGTACATAGTATATGAGTGAGTTGCACTGAAAAACTTAGAATATAAGAAACGCACAATGTAGTACATAGTATATGAGTGAGTTGCACTGAAAAACTTAGAATATAAGAAACGCACAGTGTAGTACATAGTATATGAGTGAGTTGCACTGAAAAACTTAGAATTTAGAGAAACGCACAGTGTAGTACATAGTATATGAGTGAGTTGCACTGAAAAACTTCGAATTTAGAGAAACGCACAGTGTAGTACATAGTATATGAGTGAGTTGCACTGAAAAACTTAGAATATAAGAAACGCACAGTGTAGTACATAGTATATGAGTGAGTTGCACTGAAAAACTTAGAATATAAGAAACGCACAGTGTAGTACATTGTATATGAGTGAGTTGCACTGATAAACTTAGAATTTAAGAAACGCACAGTGTAGTACATAGTATATGAGTGAGTTGCACTGAAAAACTTAGAATATAAGAAACGCACAGTGTAGTACATAGTATATGAGTGAGTTGCACTGAAAAACTTAGAATATAAGAAACGCACAGTGTAGTACATAGTATATGAGTGAGTTGCACTGAAAAACTTAGAATATAAGAAACGCACAGTGTAGTACATAGTATATGAGTGAGTTGCACTGAAAAACTTAGAATATAAGAAACGCACAGTGTAGTACATAGTATATGAGTGAGTTGCACTGAAAAACTTAGAATATAAGAAACGCACAGTGTAGTACATAGTATATGAGTGAGTTGCACTGAAAAACTTAGAATTTACTGAAAAACCCGCATTACACGAAATGCACTGTGTAGTACATAGTATATGAGTGAGTTGCACTGAAAAACTTAGAATATAAGAAACGCACAGTGTAGTACATAGTATATGAGTGAGTTGCACTGAAAAACTTAGAATATAAGAATCGCACAGTGTAGTACATAGTATATGAGTGAGTTGCACTGAAAAACTTAGAATATAAGAAACGCACAGTGTAGTACATAGTATATGAGTGAGTTGCACTGAAAAACTTAGAATATAAGAAACGCACAGTGTAGTACATAGTATATGAGTGAGTTGCACTGAAAAACTTAGAATATAAGAAACGCACAGTGTAGTACATAGTATATGAGTGAGTTGCACTGAAAAACTTAGAATTTAGAGAAACGCACAGTGTAGTACATAGTATATGAGTGAGTTGCACTGAAAAACTTAGAATTTAGAGAAACGCACAGTGTAGTACATAGTATATGAGTGAGTTGCACTGAAAAACTTAGAATATAAGAAACGCACAGTGTAGTACATAGTATATGAGTGAGTTGCACTGAAAAACTTAGAATATAAGAAACGCACAGTGTAGTACATTGTATATGAGTGAGTTGCACTGAAAAACTTAGAATTTAAGAAACGCACAGTGTAGTACATAGTATATGAGTGAGTTGCACTGAAAAACTTAGAATATAAGAAACGCACAGTGTAGTACATAGTATATGAGTGAGTTGCACTGAAAAACTTAGAATTTAGAGAAACGCACAGTGTAGTACATAGTATATGAGTGAGTTGCACTGAAAAACTTAGAATATAAGAAACGCACAGTGTAGTACATAGTATATGAGTGAGTTGCACTGAAAAACTTAGAATATAAGAAACGCACAGTGTAGTACATAGTATATGATTGAGTTGCACTGAAAAACTTAGAATTTAGAGAAATGCGCAGTGTAGTACATAGTATATGAGTGAGTTGCACTGAAAAACTTAGAATATAAGAAACGCACAGTGTAGTACATAGTATATGAGTGAGTTGCACTGAAAAACTTAGAATATAAGAAACGCACAGTGTCGTACATAGTATATGAGTGAGTTGCATTGAAAAACTTAGAATATAAGAAACGCACGGTGTAGTACATAGTATATGAGTGAGTTGCACTGAAAAACTTAGAATATAAGAAACGCACAGTGTAGTACATAGTATATGAGTGAGTTGCACTGAAAAACTTAGAATATAAGAAACGCACAGTGTAGTACATAGTATATGAGTGAGTTGCACTGAAAAACTTAGAATTTACTGAAAAACCCGCATTACACGAAATGCACAGTGTAGTACATAGTATATGAGTGAGTTGCACTGAAAACTTAGAATATAAGAAACGCACAGTGTAGTACATAGTATATGAGTGAGTTGCACTGAAAAACTTAGAATATAAGAAACGCACAGTGTAGTACATAGTATATGAGTGAGTTGCACTGAAAAACTTAGAATATAAGAAACGCACAGTGTAGTACATAGTATATGAGTGAGTTGCACTGAAAAACTTAGAATATAAGAAACGCACAGTGTAGTACATAGTATATGAGTGAGTTGCACTGAAAAACTTAGAATATAAGAAACGCACAGTGTAGTACATAGTATATGAGTGAGTTGCACTGAAAAACTTAGAATTTAGAGAAATGCACAGTGTAGTACATAGTATATGAGTGAGTTGCACTGAAAAACTTAGAATATAAGAAACGCACAGTGTAGTACATAGTATATGAGTGAGTTGCACTGAAAAACTTAGAATATAAGAAACGCACAGTGTAGTACATAGTATATGAGTGAGTTGCACTGAAAAACTTAGAATATAAGAAACGCACGGTGTAGTACATAGTATATGAGTGAGTTGCACTGAAAAACTTAGAATTTACTGAAAACCCGCATTACACGAAATGCACAGTGTAGTACATTGTATATGAGTGAGTTGCACTGAAAAACTTGGAATATAAGAAACGCACAGTGTAGTACATAGTATATGAGTGAGTTGCACTGAAAAACTTAGAATATAAGAAACGCACAGTGTAGTACATAGTATATGAGTGAGTTGCACTGAAAAACTTAGAATATAAGAAAAGCACAGTGTAGTACATAGTATATGAGTGAGTTGCACTGAAAAACTTAGAATATAAGAAACGCACAGTGTAGTACATAGTATATGAGTGAGTTGCACTGAAAAACTTAGAATATAAGAAACGCACAGTGTAGTACATAGTATATGAGTGAGTTGCACTGAAAAACTTAGAATATAAGAAACGCACAGTGTAGTAGATAGTATATGAGTGAGTTGCACTGAAAAACTTAGAATATAAGAAACGCACAGTGTAGTACATAGTATATGAGTGAGTTGCACTGAAAAACTTAGAATATAAGAAACGCACAGTGTAGTACATAGTATATGAGTGAGTTGCACTGAAAAACTTAGAATTTAGAGAAACGCACAGTGTAGTACATAGTATATGAGTGAGTTGCACTGAAAAACTTCGAATTTAGAGAAACGCACAGTGTAGTACATAGTATATGAGTGAGTTGCACTGAAAAACTTAGAATATAAGAAACGCACAGTGTAGTACATAGTATATGAGTGAGTTGCACTGAAAAACTTAGAATATAAGAAACGCACAGTGTAGTACATTGTATATGAGTGAGTTGCACTGAAAAACTTAGAATTTAAGAAACGCACAGTGTAGTACATAGTATATGAGTGAGTTGCACTGAAAAACTTAGAATATAAGAAACGCACAGTGTAGTACATAGTATATGAGTGAGTTGCACTGAAAAACTTAGAATATAAGAAACGCACAGTGTAGTACATAGTATATGAGTGAGTTGCACTGAAAAACTTAGAATATAAGAAACGCACAGTGTAGTACATAGTATATGAGTGAGTTGCACTGAAAAACTTAGAATATAAGAAACGCACAGTGTAGTACATAGTATATGAGTGAGTTGCACTGAAAAACTTAGAATATAAGAAACGCACAGTGTAGTACATACTATATGAGTGAGTTGCACTGAAAAACTTAGAATATAAGAAACGCACAGTGTAGTACATAGTATATGAGTGAGTTGCACTGAAAAACTTAGAATTTAGAGAAACGCACAGTGTAGTACATAGTATATGAGTGAGTTGCACTGAAAAACTTCGAATTTAGAGAAACGCACAGTGTAGTACATAGTATATGAGTGAGTTGCACTGAAAAACTTAGAATATAAGAAACGCACAGTGTAGTACATAGTATATGAGTGAGTTGCACTGAAAAACTTAGAATATAAGAAACGCACAGTGTAGTACATTGTATATGAGTGAGTTGCACTGAAAAACTTAGAATTTAAGAAACGCACAGTGTAGTACATAGTATATGAGTGAGTTGCACTGAAAAACTTAGAATATAAGAAACGCACAGTGTAGTACATAGTATATGAGTGAGTTGCACTGAAAAACTTAGAATATAAGAAACGCACAGTGTAGTACATAGTATATGAGTGAGTTGCACTGAAAAACTTAGAATATAAGAAACGCACAGTGTAGTACATAGTATATGAGTGAGTTGCACTGAAAAACTTAGAATATAAGAAACGCACAGTGTAGTACATAGTATATGAGTGAGTTGCACTGAAAAACTTAGAATATAAGAAACGCACAGTGTAGTACATAGTATATGAGTGAGTTGCACTGAAAAACTTAGAATATAAGAAACGCACAGTGTAGTACATAGTATATGAGTGAGTTGCACTGAAAAACTTAGAATATAAGAAACGCACAGTGTAGTACATAGTATATGAGTGAGTTGCACTGAAAAACTTAGAATTTAGAGAAACGCACAGTGTAGTACATAGTATATGAGTGAGTTGCACTGAAAAACTTAGAATTTAGAGAAACGCACAGTGTAGTACATAGTATATGAGTGAGTTGCACTGAAAAACTTAGAATATAAGAAACGCACAGTGTAGTACATAGTATATGAGTGAGTTGCACTGAAAAACTTAGAATATAAGAAACGCACAGTGTAGTACATTGTATATGAGTGAGTTGCACTGAAAAACTTAGAATTTAAGAAACGCACAGTGTAGTACATAGTATATGAGTGAGTTGCACTGAAAAACTTAGAATATAAGAAACGCACAGTGTAGTACATAGTATATGAGTGAGTTGCACTGAAAAACTTAGAATATAAGAAACGCACAGTGTAGTACATAGTATATGAGTGAGTTGCACTGAAAAACTTAGAATTTAGAGAAACGCACAGTGTAGTACATAGTATATGAGTGAGTTGCACTGAAAAACTTAGAATATAAGAAACGCACAGTGTAGTACATAGTATATGAGTGAGTTGCACTGAAAAACTTAGAATATAAGAAACGCACAGTGTAGTACATAGTATATGAGTGAGTTGCACTGAAAAACTTAGAATATAAGAAACGCACAGTGTAGTACATAGTATATGAGTGAGTTGCACTGAAAAACTTAGAATATAAGAAACGCACAGTGTAGTACATAGTATATGAGTGAGTTGCACTGAAAAACTTAGAATATAAGAAACGCACAGTGTAGTACATAGTATATGAGTGAGTTGCACTGAAAAACTTAGAATATAAGAAACGCACAGTGTAGTACATAGTATATGAGTGAGTTGCACTGAAAAACTTAGAATTTAGAGAAACGCACAGTGTAGTACATAGTATATGAGTGAGTTGCACTGAAAAACTTAGAATATAAGAAACGCACAGTGTAGTACATAGTATATGAGTGAGTTGCACTGAAAAACTTAGAATATAAGAAACGCACAGTGTAGTACATACTATATGAGTGAATTGCACTGAAAAACTTAGAATATAAGAAACGCACAGTGTAGTACATAGTATATGAGTGAGTTGCACTGAAAAACTTAGAATATAAGAAACGCACAGTGTAGTACATAGTATATGAGTGAGTTGCACTGAAAAACTTAGAATATAAGAAACGCACAGTGTAGTACATAGTATATGAGTGAGTTGCACTGAAAAACTTAGAATATAAGAAACGCACAGTGTAGTACATAGTATATGAGTGAGTTGCACTGAAAAACTTAGAATATAAGAAACGCACAGTGTAGTACATAGTATATGAGTGAGTTGCACTGAAAAACTTAGAATATAAGAAACGCACAGTGTAGTACATAGTATATGAGTGAGTTGCACTGAAAAACTTAGAATTTAGAGAAACGCACAGTGTAGTACATAGTATATGAGTGAGTTGCACTGAAAAACTTCGAATTTAGAGAAACGCACAGTGTAGTACATAGTATATGAGTGAGTTGCACTGAAAAACTTAGAATATAAGAAACGCACAGTGTAGTACATAGTATATGAGTGAGTTGCACTGAAAAACTTAGAATATAAGAAACGCACAGTGTAGTACATTGTATATGAGTGAGTTGCACTGATAAACTTAGAATTTAAGAAACGCACAGTGTAGTACATAGTATATGAGTGAGTTGCACTGAAAAACTTAGAATATAAGAAACGCACAGTGTAGTACATAGTATATGAGTGAGTTGCACTGAAAAACTTAGAATATAAGAAACGCACAGTGTAGTACATAGTATATGAGTGAGTTGCACTGAAAAACTTAGAATATAAGAAACGCACAGTGTAGTACATAGTATATGAGTGAGTTGCACTGAAAAACTTAGAATATAAGAAACGCACAGTGTAGTACATAGTATATGAGTGAGTTGCACTGAAAAACTTAGAATATAAGAAACGCACAGTGTAGTACATAGTATATGAGTGAGTTGCACTGAAAAACTTAGAATTTACTGAAAAACCCGCATTACACGAAATGCACTGTGTAGTACATAGTATATGAGTGAGTTGCACTGAAAAACTTAGAATATAAGAAACGCACACTGTAGTACATAGTATATGAGTGAGTTGCACTGAAAAACTTAGAATATAAGAAACGCACAGTGTAGTACATAGTATATGAGTGAGTTGCACTGAAAAACTTAGAATATAAGAAACGCACAGTGTAGTACATAGTATATGAGTGAGTTGCACTGAAAAACTTAGAATATAAGAAACGCACAGTGTAGTACATAGTATATGAGTGAGTTGCACTGAAAAACTTAGAATATAAGAAACGCACAGTGTAGTACATAGTATATGAGTGAGTTGCACTGAAAAACTTAGAATTTAGAGAAACGCACAGTGTAGTACATAGTATATGAGTGAGTTGCACTGAAAAACTTAGAATTTAGAGAAACGCACAGTGTAGTACATAGTATATGAGTGAGTTGCACTGAAAAACTTAGAATATAAGAAACGCACAGTGTAGTACATAGTATATGAGTGAGTTGCACTGAAAAACTTAGAATATAAGAAACGCACAGTGTAGTACATTGTATATGAGTGAGTTGCACTGAAAAACTTAGAATTTAAGAAACGCACAGTGTAGTACATAGTATATGAGTGAGTTGCACTGAAAAACTTAGAATATAAGAAACGCACAGTGTAGTACATAGTATATGAGTGAGTTGCACTGAAAAACTTAGAATATAAGAAACGCACAGTGTAGTACATAGTATATGAGTGAGTTGCACTGAAAAACTTAGAATATAAGAAACGCACAGTGTAGTACATAGTATATGAGTGAGTTGCACTGGAAAACTTAGAATATAAGAAACGCACAGTGTAGTACATAGTATATGTGTGAGTTGCACTGAAAAACGTAGAATATAAGAAACGCACAGTGTAGTACATAGTATATGAGTGAGTTGCACTGAAAAACTTAGAATATAAGAAACGCACAGTGTAGTACATAGTATATGAGTGAGTTGCACTGAAAAACTTAGAATTTAAGAAACGCACAGTGTAGTACATAGTATATGAGTGAGTTGCACTGAAAAACTTAGAATATAAGAAACGCACAGTGTAGTACATAGTATATGAGTGAGTTGCACTGAAAAACTTAGAATATAAGAAACGCACAGTGTAGTACATAGTATATGAGTGAGTTGCACTGAAAAACTTAGAATTTAAGAAACGCACAGTGTAGTACATAGTATATGAGTGAGTTGCACTGAAAAACTTAGAATATAAGAAATGCACAGTGTAGTACATAGTATATGAGTGAGTTGCACTGAAAAACTTAGAATATAAGAAACGCACAGTGTAGTACATAGTATATGAGTGAGTTGCACTGAAAAACTTAGAATATAAGAAACGCACAGTGTAGTACATAGTATATGAGTGAGTTGCACTGAAAAACTTAGAATATAAGAAACGCACAGTGTAGTACATAGTATATGAGTGAGTTGCACTGAAAAACTTAGAATATAAGAAACGCACAGTGTAGTACATAGTATATGAGTGAGTTGCCCTGAAAAACTTAGAATATAAGAAACGCACAGTGTAGTACATAATATATGAGTGAGTTGCCCTGAAAAACTTAGAATATAAGAAACGCACAGTGTAGTACATAGTATATGAGTGAGTTGCACTGAAAAACTTAGAATATAAGAAACGCACAGTGTAGTACATAGTATATGAGTGAGTTGCACTGAAAAACTTAGAATATAAGAAACGCACAGTGTAGTACATAGTATATGAGTGAGTTGCACTGAAAAACTTAGAATATAAGAAACGCACAGTGTAGTACATAGTATATGAGTGAGTTGCCCTGAAAAACTTAGAATATAAGAAACGCACAGTGTAGTACATAGTATATGAGTGAGTTGCCCTGAAAAACTTAGAATATAAGAAACGCACAGTGTAGTACATAGTATATGAGTGAGTTGCACTGAAAAACTTAGAATATAAGAAACGCACAGTGTAGTACATAGTATATGAGTGAGTTGCACTGAAAAACTTAGAATATAAGAAACGCACAGTGTAGTACATAGTATATGAGTGAGTTGCACTGAAAAACTTAGAATATAAGAAACGCACAGTGTAGTACATAGTATATGAGTGAGTTGCACTGAAAAACTTAGAATATAAGAAACGCACAGTGTAGTACATAGTATATGAGTGAGTTGCACTGAAAAACTTAGAATATAAGAAACGCACAGTGTAGTACATAGTATATGAGTGAGTTGCACTGAAAAACTTAGAATTTAGAGAAACGCACAGTGTAGTACATAGTATATGAGTGAGTTGCACTGAAAAACTTAGAATTTAGAGAAACGCACAGTGTAGTACATAGTATATGAGTGAGTTGCACTGAAAAACTTAGAATATAAGAAACGCACAGTGTAGTACATAGTATATGAGTGAGTTGCACTGAAAAACTTAGAATATAAGAAACGCACAGTGTAGTACATTGTATATGAGTGAGTTGCACTGAAAAACTTAGAATTTAAGAAACGCACAGTGTAGTACACAGTATATGAGTGAGTTGCACTGAAAAACTTAGAATATAAGAAACGCACAGTGTAGTACATAGTATATGAGTGAGTTGCACTGAAAAACTTAGAATATAAGAAACGCACAGTGTAGTACATAGTATATGAGTGAGTTGCACTGAAAAACTTAGAATTTAGAGAAACGCACAGTGTAGTACATAGTATATGAGTGAGTTGCACTGAAAAACTTAGAATATAAGAAACGCACAGTGTAGTACATAGTATATGTGTGAGTTGCACTGAAAAACGTAGAATATAAGAAACGCACAGTGTAGTACATAGTATATGAGTGAGTTGCACTGAAAAACTTAGAATTTAAGAAACGCACAGTGTAGTACATAGTATATGAGTGAGTTGCACTGAAAAACTTAGAATATAAGAAACGCACAGTGTAGTACATAGTATATGAGTGAGTTGCACTGAAAAACTTAGAATATAAGAAACGCACAGTGTAGTACATAGTATATGAGTGAGTTGCACTGAAAAACTTAGAATTTAAGAAACGCACAGTGTAGTACATAGTATATGAGTGAGTTGCACTGAAAAACTTAGAATATAAGAAACGCACAGTGTAGTACATAGTATATGAGTGAGTTGCACTGAAAAACTTAGAATATAAGAAACGCACAGTGTAGTACATAGTATATGAGTGAGTTGCACTGAAAAACTTAGAATATAAGAAACGCACAGTGTAGTACATAGTATATGAGTGAGTTGCACTGAAAAACTTAGAATATAAGAAACGCACAGTGTAGTACATAGTATATGAGTGAGTTGCACTGAAAAACTTAGAATATAAGAAACGCACAGTGTAGTACATAGTATATGAGTGAGTTGCCCTGAAAAACTTAGAATATAAGAAACGCACAGTGTAGTACATAGTATATGAGTGAGTTGCACTGAAAAACTTAGAATATAAGAAACGCACAGTGTAGTACATAGTATATGAGTGAGTTGCACTGAAAAACTTAGAATATAAGAAACGCACAGTGTAGTACATAGTATATGAGTGAGTTGCACTGAAAAACTTAGAATATAAGAAACGCACAGTGTAGTACATAGTATATGAGTGAGTTGCACTGAAAAACTTAGAATATAAGAAACGCACAGTGTAGTACATAGTATATGAGTGAGTTGCACTGAAAAACTTAGAATATAAGAAACGCACAGTGTAGTACATAGTATATGAGTGAGTTGCACTGAAAAACTTAGAATTTAGAGAAACGCACAGTGTAGTACATAGTATATGAGTGAGTTGCACTGAAAAACTTAGAATTTAGAGAAACGCACAGTGTAGTACATAGTATATGAGTGAGTTGCACTGAAAAACTTAGAATATAAGAAACGCACAGTGTAGTACATAGTATATGAGTGAGTTGCACTGAAAAACTTAGAATATAAGAAACGCACAGTGTAGTACATTGTATATGAGTGAGTTGCACTGAAAAACTTAGAATTTAAGAAACGCACAGTGTAGTACACAGTATATGAGTGAGTTGCACTGAAAAACTTAGAATATAAGAAACGCACAGTGTAGTACATAGTATATGAGTGAGTTGCACTGAAAAACTTAGAATATAAGAAACGCACAGTGTAGTACATAGTATATGAGTGAGTTGCACTGAAAAACTTAGAATTTAGAGAAACGCACAGTGTAGTACATAGTATATGAGTGAGTTGCACTGAAAAACTTAGAATATAAGAAACGCACAGTGTAGTACATAGTATATGTGTGAGTTGCACTGAAAAACGTAGAATATAAGAAACGCACAGTGTAGTACATAGTATATGAGTGAGTTGCACTGAAAAACTTAGAATTTAAGAAACGCACAGTGTAGTACATAGTATATGAGTGAGTTGCACTGAAAAACTTAGAATATAAGAAACGCACAGTGTAGTACATAGTATATGAGTGAGTTGCACTGAAAAACTTAGAATATAAGAAACGCACAGTGTAGTACATAGTATATGAGTGAGTTGCACTGAAAAACTTAGAATTTAAGAAACGCACAGTGTAGTACATAGTATATGAGTGAGTTGCACTGAAAAACTTAGAATATAAGAAACGCACAGTGTAGTACATAGTATATGAGTGAGTTGCACTGAAAAACTTAGAATATAAGAAACGCACAGTGTAGTACATAGTATATGAGTGAGTTGCACTGAAAAACTTAGAATATAAGAAACGCACAGTGTAGTACATAGTATATGAGTGAGTTGCACTGAAAAACTTAGAATATAAGAAACGCACAGTGTAGTACATAGTATATGAGTGAGTTGCACTGAAAAACTTAGAATATAAGAAACGCACAGTGTAGTACATAGTATATGAGTGAGTTGCCCTGAAAAACTTAGAATATAAGAAACGCACAGTGTAGTACATAATATATGAGTGAGTTGCCCTGAAAAACTTAGAATATAAGAAACGCACAGTGTAGTACATAGTATATGAGTGAGTTGCACTGAAAAACTTAGAATATAAGAAACGCACAGTGTAGTACATAGTATATGAGTGAGTTGCACTGAAAAACTTAGAATATAAGAAACGCACAGTGTAGTACATAGTATATGAGTGAGTTGCACTGAAAAACTTAGAATATAAGAAACGCACAGTGTAGTACATAGTATATGAGTGAGTTGCCCTGAAAAACTTAGAATATAAGAAACGCACAGTGTAGTACATAGTATATGAGTGAGTTGCCCTGAAAAACTTAGAATATAAGAAACGCACAGTGTAGTACATAGTATATGAGTGAGTTGCACTGAAAAACTTAGAATATAAGAAACGCACAGTGTAGTACATAGTATATGAGTGAGTTGCACTGAAAAACTTAGAATATAAGAAACGCACAGTGTAGTACATAGTATATGAGTGAGTTGCACTGAAAAACTTAGAATATAAGAAACGCACAGTGTAGTACATAGTATATGAGTGAGTTGCACTGAAAAACTTAGAATATAAGAAACGCACAGTGTAGTACATAGTATATGAGTGAGTTGCACTGAAAAACTTAGAATATAAGAAACGCACAGTGTAGTACATAGTATATGAGTGAGTTGCACTGAAAAACTTAGAATTTAGAGAAACGCACAGTGTAGTACATAGTATATGAGTGAGTTGCACTGAAAAACTTAGAATTTAGAGAAACGCACAGTGTAGTACATAGTATATGAGTGAGTTGCACTGAAAAACTTAGAATATAAGAAACGCACAGTGTAGTACATAGTATATGAGTGAGTTGCACTGAAAAACTTAGAATTTAAGAAACGCACAGTGTAGTACATAGTATATGAGTGAGTTGCACTGAAAAACTTAGAATATAAGAAACGCACAGTGTAGTACATAGTATATGAGTGAGTTGCACTGAAAAACTTAGAATATAAGAAACGCACAGTGTAGTACATAGTATATGAGTGAGTTGCACTGAAAAACTTAGAATATAAGAAACGCACAGTGTAGTACATAGTATATGAGTGAGTTGCACTGAAAAACTTAGAATATAAGAAACGCACAGTGTAGTACATAGTATATGAGTGAGTTGCACTGAAAAACTTAGAATATAAGAAACGCACAGTGTAGTACATAGTATATGAGTGAGTTGCACTGAAAAACTTAGAATATAAGAAACGCACAGTGTAGTACATAGTATATGAGTGAGTTGCACTGAAAAACTTAGAATATAAGAAACGCACAGTGTAGTACATAGTATATGAGTGAGTTGCACTGAAAAACTTAGAATATAAGAAACGCACAGTGTAGTACATAGTATATGAGTGAGTTAGCCCTGAAAA
>NW_028227657.1:0-96878 GCF_978045245.1 Mus caroli
TCCTTTTGTTTGAGTTTTTTAATTTCTACTTTTTTCAGGGTTTCTCGCCATATTCTGGATCCTACATAGTGTATTTTTAATTTTTGACGTTTTTCATGGTTTCTCCTGCATATTCTGAGTCCTACAGAGTGACTTTCTCATTTTTGACCCTTTTCAAGTTTTTTAGTAATTCTGGGTCCTATAGTGTGAGTTTCTCATTTTCCACCTTTTTCAGGTTTTCTCGCCATATTTGGTTCCTTCAGTGTGAATTTTTAATTTTCCACTTTTTTCAGGTTTTTTCGTCATATTCTGTGTTCTACAGTGTGATTTTCTCATTTCCAAGATTTTCAGGTTTTCTTGCCATATTCCAAGTCCTTCAGTGTGAGTTTTTAATTTTTTACTTTTTTTTCAGGTTTCTCACCATATTCTGGTTCCTACAGCGTGTATTTTAATTTTCTACTTCTTCAGGGTTTCTCCTCATATTCTGGGTCCTACAGTGTGATTTTCTCATTTTCGACGTTTTTCAAGTTTTTTTGCAATTCTGGGTCCTACAGTGTGATTTTCTCTTTTTCTACCTATTTCAGGTTTTCTCGCCATATACATGGTCCTACAGTGTGAATTTTTAATTTTTAACGTTTATAAGGTTTTTTTTGTCATATTCTGGGTCCTACAGTATGATTTTCTTATTTTTCACCTTTTTCAGGTTTTCTCGCCATATTTCAGGTCCTTTGTGAGTTTTTTATTTTCGAGATTTTTCAGTGATTTTATCGCCAATATTCTAGGTATTACAGTATGATATTCTCATTTTTCAATTCTTTCATGGTTTGTCACCATATTTCAGGTCCTACAGTGTGATTTTCCTCATTTTTGACTTTTTCAGGGTTTATCACCATATTCCAGGTCCTACAGTGTGATTTTCTCATTTTCCACATTTTTCAGGATTTCTTGAAATATTCCAGGCTTTAAGTGTGATTTTTTTTAATTATCCACGTTTTTCAGTGTTTCTCGCCATATTCCAAGTCCTACTGTGTGCTTTTCTCATTTTCCATATATTTTAAAATTTCTCGCCATATTCTAGGTCCGTCATTGTGAGTTTTAATTTTCGACATTTATCAGCGTTTATCGCTATATTCTAGGTATTACAGTAAGATATTCTCATTTTTCGACTTTTTCAGGGTTTCTCACCATATTCCAGGTCCTACAGTGTGATTTTCTCATTTTTCGACAAAAGTAGAAAATTAAAAATACACGCTGGAGTACCCAGAATATGGCGAGAAACCCTGAAAAAAGTAGAAAATTAAAAACTCACACTGAAGGACCCCAAATATAGCGAGAAAACCTGGAAAAGGTGGAAAATGAGAAAAATCACACTGGAGGACCCAGAATTATGAAAAAAATGAAAAAAGTGGAAAATGAGAAAAATCACACTGCAGGACCCAGAATATGCCAAGAAACCCTGAAAAACGTGAAAATTAAAAATTCACACTGTTGGACACAGAATATGTCGAGAATACATGAAAAGAGTGGAAAATTAAAAAATCACACTGTATTACGCAGAATATGGCGAGAAATACTGAAAAACGTGGAAATTAAAAATTCACACTATAGGACCTGGAATATGGCAAGAAACCTGAAAAACGTGGAAATGAGAAAAATCATACTGTAGGACCCAGAATATGTCTAAAAATCCTGGAAACGTGGAAAATTAAAAATTCACACCAAAGGACCTGGAATATGGCGAGAAAACCTGAAAATGTAGAAAAATAAAAATACACGCTGTAGGACCCAGAATATGGCGAGGAAACCCTGAAAAAAGTAGAAAATTAAAAAACTCAAACTGAAGGACCACAAATAAAGCGAGAAAACCTGAAAAAGGTGGAAAATGAGAAAATCATACTGTAGGACACAGTAATGCGAAAAACAATTGAAAAAAGTGGAAAATGAGAAAATCACATTGTAGGACCCCGAATATGCCGAGAAACCCTGAAAAAACGTGGAAAATTAAAAATACACTCTTTACGACCCAGAATATGGCGAGAAACCCTGAAAAATGTAGAAAATTAAAAACTCACACTGAAGGACCCCAAATATAGCAAGAAAACCTGAAAAGGTGGAAAATGAGAAAATCATACTGTAGACACAGTAATGCGAAAAAAAATTGAAAAAAGTGAAAATGAGAAAATCACACTGTAGGACCCAGAATATGGCAAGAAACACTGAAAAGAGTAGAAAATTAAAACCTCACACTGAAGGACCTGGAATATGGCGATAAACACTGAAAAATGCCGAAAATTAAGGTCTCATACTGAAGGACTTGGAATATGGCGAGAGACCAAAAAAAAAAAAAAACGTGGATAATTAAAAAATCACACTAAAGACCTGGAATATGGCAAGAAATCCTGAAAAATGTGGAAAATGAGAAAATCACAGTGTAGGACCTGGAATATGGTGAGAAACCCTGGAAAAGTCGAAAAATGAGTAAATCAAACTGTAGGTCCCAGAATATTGCGAGAAACCATGAAAAACGTGGATAATTAATTATTCAAACAGGGGGCTGGAATATGGCAAGAAATCCTGAAAAATGTGGAAATTGAGAAAATGGCACTGAAGGACCTGGAATATGGCGAGAAACCCTGAAAAACGTGGAAAATTAAAAAATCACATTGAAGGCCTTGAATATGTCAAGAAATCCTGAAAAATGTGGAAAATGAGAAAATCAGATAGTAGGACCTGGAATATGGTAGAAACCCCTATAAAGTCTAAAAATGAGAAAATCACACAGTAGGACCTGAAATATGGTGAGAAAACCTGTATAGTCGAATAATGAGAAAATCACACTGTAGGACCTGGAATATGGTGAGAAACCCTGAAAAACTCGAAAAATTAGAAAATCACACTTTAGGACCTGGAATCTGGTGAGAAACCCTGAAAATGTCGAAAAATGAGAAAATCATACTGTAGTACCTAGAATATGGCGATTAACCATGAAAAATGTCGAAAATTAAAAACTCACACTGAAGGACCTGGAATATGGCAAAAAATCCTGAAAAACAGGGAAAATGAGAAAAGAACACTGTAGGACTTGGAATAGGGTAAGAAACCCTGTATAGTCGAATAATGAGAAAATCACACAGTAGTACCTGGCGAGAAACCCTGAAAAACATGGATAATTAAAAACTCACACTGAAGAACAGGAATATGGTGAGAAATCCTGAAAAATGTGGAAAATGAGAAAATCACATCTTAGGACCTGGAATATGGTGATAAACCTTGAAAAAGTCGAAAAATGAGAAAATCACACTGTAGGACCTGAAATATGGTGACAAACCATGAAAATATCGAAAATTGAGAAAATCATACTGTAATACCTAGAATATGGCGATAAAAACACTGAAAAATCTTGATTATGGCGAGAAACCATGAAAAATTGGAAAATTAAAAATTCACACTGTGTTACCCATAATATGACAAAAAAAACCTGAAAAACGTGGAAAATTAAAAATTCACACTGAAGGACCCCGAATATGGCGAGAAAACCTGAAAAACGAGGAAAATTAAAAACTCACACTGAAGGACCCAGAATATTGCGAGAAAACCTGAAAAAAGTAGAAAATAAAAAAATCACAGAGAAGGACCCCAAATATGGGGAGAAAACCTGAAAAAGTGGACCCAGAATTACATAAAAAATCGAAAAAACGTGGAAAATGAGAAAAATCACACTGCAGGATCCAGAATATGCTGAGAAACCCTGAAAAACGTGAAAATTAAAAATTCACACTGTTGGACACAGAAAAAGGCGAGAATCCATGAAAAAAGTGGACAATTAAAAATTCACACTGTATTACGCAGAATATGGCGAGAAATACTGAAAAACGTGGAAAATTAAAAATTCACACTGAAGGACCTGGAATATGGCAAGAAAACCTGAAAAACGTGGAAATGAGAAAATCATACTCTAGGACCCAGAATATGACTAAAAATCCTGGAAACGTGGAAAATTAAAAATTCACACCAAAGGACCGGGAATATGGCGAGAAAACCTGAAAAACAAGTAAAATTAAAAACTCACACTGAAGGACCCAGAATATGGCCAGAAAACCTGAAAAAAGTAGAAAATTAAAAATACATGCTGTAGTACCCAGAATATGGCTAGAAACCCTGAAAAAAGTAGAAAATTAAAAACTCACATTGAAGGACCCCAAATAGAGCAAGAAATCCTGAAAAAGGTGGAAAATGAGAAAATCATACTGTAGGACACAGAAATGCGAAAAAAATTGAAAAAAGTGGAAAATGAGAAAAATCACACTGTAGGACCCAGAATATGCCCAGAAAACCTGAAAAACGTGGAAAATTAAAAATACACTCTGTAGGATGCAGAATATGGCAAGAAACCATGAAAAAATTGGAAAATTAAAAACTCACACTGAAGGACCCCGATTATGGCGAGAATACGTGAAAAAGGTGGAAAATGAGAAAAATCACACTGAAGGACCCAGATTAATGAAAAAACTTGAAAAACTTGGAAAATGAGAAAATCACACTGCAGGACCCAGAATATTCCGAGAAACCCTGAAAATCGTGAAATTTAAAAATTCACACTATGGGACCCAGAATATGGCCCTGCCTTGCCTAGCCTAGCTTAGCCCTGCCTAGCCCAGCCTAGCCCAGCCTAGCCCTGCCTATCCCAGCCCTCCCTATCCCTGTCTTGCCAATCCCTGCCTAGCCCTGCCTTGCCAAGCCCTGCCTAGTCCTGCCTTGCCAAGCCCTGCCTAGCCTAGCCCTTCCCTGTATATCCCTGCCTAGCCCAGCCCTTCCCTGCCTAGCCTAGCCCTGCCCTGCCTGACCCTGTTTTTAACCAGGCTGGCGTCGAACTCAGAAACTGACTGCCTCTGCCTCCGGAGTGCTCTCATTAAGAGCTCGAGCCACCACTGAATGTTGGGTTTTCTAAGTCTTACATTGGTATGGTGTCTGTTTCTCAGCTGTGAAACCCTAATTAAGACATGTAGTCAGTCCTAGGTCAGCCATAGCTACAGAGTGAGGCATTATCTAAAACAAAACAAAACAAAACAAAAAATAGAAATAATAAAATAAATAAATTAAGCAACCACATGATATCTTTTCTTTCTTTAGATGATACTCAGAGCTTGAAGCAGTTCACC
The DNA here is from genome assembly GCF_978045245.1 of Mus caroli. Lineage (NCBI taxonomy): Eukaryota > Metazoa > Chordata > Mammalia > Rodentia > Muridae > Mus > Mus caroli. The sequence continues at coordinate 5,139 of NW_028227657.1, forward strand.
CATGAGACCTCAGCTCTGGACATTGAGACTGTTTTCCTAACAAGTATTATGGCTGAACCTGAGGGGTTTTACTGCTGAGTTGTGTCCCCCACTTAAAAAAAAAAAGTTGTTTTCAAAGGCTGCAGAATCTTAGCACTGTTGCTTGTTACAGTTGAGTCACAGCCCTGAACTTTCAGTGGTAGTTAAAAGCACTGAGATGGGCTTCCTATAGACATAAAAGGCCAATTCTTTGTTATTAAAAAGTTAATCTGGATTCCCCCACCCCCTGGCATCCTAAGAATTCCTAGAAAGGTAGACAGGGACATGGGCAGAAGGGTGCAAGGCTACTGGTGTTTGTAAGTGGTAACAGAAGGCTTTCTCTAGTTGGTACCCTACCCCAAGTTACACTGTCACTTCTTTTTCCTTGTTGTTGTTTTGTCGGTTTGTATTCTCTACATAGCCCCTTTCCCTTCCTAACCTTGGTGGTCCTGAACCTTACTGTCCTTGAACTCAGTGATTTGCCTGTCTTGCTGGGATGAAACTGTGAGCTACCATCCAGAAGGAAGCACCCTGCTGAGGTTAGATTGGGGTCTCTTCCAGTTTCCTCTATGAATATGCATATGGCATGCCTGGTCTTTTTTTTACTTTTCCTTTTCTTTTTAAAGATTTATTTATTTATTATATTTAAGTATGCTGTAGCTATCTTCAGACACTCCAGAAGAGGGTGTCAGATTCTGAAGAATCTAAATCATTCTTATTGTCTGCATATGATGTATATAAACACAGCCTCACATATACTCAAAAAAAATAATGAAAGATGGGGCTACAGAGAGGGCTCAACAATTAAGAGAATTGTCTCCTCTTCCAGAGAACCTGGGCTCAATTACCATTATATATATGGTGGCCCATCTCCAGTTCCAGGGGATCTAATACTCTGTTCTGGAGTCTGTGGGCACAGCATACACATGCAAAACACCCTCACACTAAAAATAAAATAGATCATTGAGAGAGAGGAGAGAGAGGGGGTGAGAGAGAGGGGAGGTAATCATACCTCCTGACAAGTTTGAAGACCTGAGCTTCATCACTTACACAAATAAATAAATGCAAAATATTTTTTATAAATAAACTCTGCCATTTACCTTTAAAAATTCCTAGAAAACAAGTTCTATGAGCAACAGTTATATTTACTATATCTAAAGGACAGTCATGAGCATATTCTCTAAATAGAAAAAGGTCTGTTAGTCTTAGAAATGGAAAAGACAAACCAAGGAAGGTTTGCAATTACATAATGAGGCAGCTCAGCCCAGCTCTTAGGTTGGAAATAAGACTCGAGAATAGGATACACCTGAAGACAGACAGCCATTGCTTTTTGTTTTGGAGGCTGAAAGGATACACCTGAAGACAGCCATTGTTGTGTGTGCTTGATGGTAATCTGGTAATTTTTTTTTCTTAATTTTTAAAAACTTTTTATCCTTTTTCTTTCTTTCTTTCTTTCTTTCTTTCTTTCTTTCTTTCTTTCTTTTTTCTTTCTTTCTTTCAATTATTATTTTTTTCTCAGAACAGGTTTCTCTGTGCAGCCCTGGCTGACTTGGAACTCCCTCTGTAAGCCAGGGTGACCTTGAATGCAGAAATCTGCCTGAGGCTAAAGGTGAGTTCCACAATTGCCTCAGCTCTACTCTAATTCTGTGTATGTTTGTATATATGTATGAATAGAAGTAATATTAATCCATTAATATCTCTTTTTCCTAAAATTCATGTCATTCCTCCTTATCTTTCTCTCTCACTCCCTGTGAGTGTGCATGTTTGTGTTAGTCTAGGGTACACAGATTAAAGAAACCATATTTCCCACGGATTCTTAGAAATAAACAAGGAAGCCGGGTGTGGTGGAGCACCCCTTTAATCCCAGCACTTGGCAGGCAGAGGCCGGCAGATTTCTGCATTCCAGGCCATCCTGGTCTACAGAGTGAGTTCTAAGACACCCAGGGCTACACAAAGAAACACTGTCTTGAACGCCCCTCCCTCCTAAAAATAATAAAGAAGTAATAGACAAAAAGCAAGAGAAAAACATGTGGCCATGGCTGCTGGTGGCTTTTCAGTGATTCCTGACCCTTCTGCACTGGATTCAGTTAAGTTCTATTCCACTAGTAGCTGGGAAAGAAGGGGAAGAAACAGAAGCAACCTGGAACAATAGATGTGTTGACAGTCAGCCATCTTGAGAAGGGTGGTCAGTCAGCAGACAAGATGGCCGCCATCCACATGTCGCCTTTCAGCATGGTGAGGTCAATGTGTCAATGTTCAACCGAGTGACAGAACAAGGAATTAGACATGCAGACAACAGACATGCAGGCACACCACCTCCCTTCCCTTCTGTTGTTTGGTAAAAGACACACAATTTTTATTATTTACAGTAATCCTTAAAAAGCTCTCTGACAGCCTCACAGATATCTACTTTCTTTGTGATTAGAATTTTTTTTTTAAATTAATTCTCAGGAGTTGCATGGTGACTTGTTCTAGGTTATGGTGCCCTCTTCTGAAATGTAGTCATATAGGCAGCAGATACAGCACACACACACACACACACACACTTACATTGAAAACTAATAGTAATAATAACAACAAACAAACAAGCAAGCAAGCAAACAAACAAGCAAACAAATATATAAATAAGAGGGAAAAAGAGATTCTGGCTTCTGCCAGGCTGTGTGGGTGGCAAAGGCAGGCAGGCAGAGAGGACCTCTGTGAGTTTGAGGCTACCCAAGCCTACACTGATAGTTCCAGAACAGACTGCCTGGGCTACACCAAGAGAAACCCTACCTCGAGGCAAAAGAAAACAAAAGCAGAGAAGGTTCTGGCTTTTATTTTACTGATCTGTCTGTCTGTCTTTCTTTCACCAGGCTGGCCTCGAACTCAGAAACTGACTGCCTCTGCCTCCCGAGTGCTCTCATTAAGAGCTTGAGCCACCCTGAATGTCGGGTTTTCTAAGTCTTACCTTGCTCTTGGTGTCTGTTCTCAGCTGTGAAACCCTAATTAACACATGTAGTCAGTCCTGGGTCATCCAGAGCTTCAGACTGAAGCCTTATCTAAAACCAAATAAAACAAAACAAAACAACAAATAGAAATAATAAAATACATAAATTAAGCAACCACATCATATCTTTTCTCTCTCTAGATGGTACTCAAAAATTGCAGCAGTTTGCCTGTGAGACCTCAGCTCTGGACACTGAGGCTGTTTCCCTACGAAGTAATAGGGCTGAACTTGAGGAGCTCTACAGCTCAGTTGTGTCCCCTGCTTTTTTAAAAAAAGAGTTGTTTTCAAAGGCTGCAGGTTATTACCACTGTTGCTTTTTACAGATGAATTATATCCCTGAACTTTCAATGGTACTTAAAGGCACAGACAGGTGCTTCCTATAGACATAAGAGCCCAAGTCTTGTGGTCATGACCAGTGGTAATAACCTGGGCGGAAGGGTACAAGGCTTCTTGTGTTTGTAAGTGGTAACAGAAGGCTTTCTCTTGTTGGTACCCTATCACAAGCTACACTGCCTATTCTTTTTCCTGGTTAGTGTTTCCTTGCTTTGTTTTCACTACATAGCTCCTTCTTCTTCATAGCATTGGCTGTCCTGAACCAGGCAGTCCTTGAAATCAGTGATTTGCCTGTCTTGCGGGTTTACACTCTGAGCTACTATCCAGAGGGAAGCAACCTGCTGAGGTTAGACTGCTCTCTCTCCAGGTTTCCCCTATGAACATGCAAATGGCAGTCCTGCCTGGTCTTTCTTTTTTTATCCTTTTTACAAAATGTTTATTTATTTATTTATTTATTTATTTATTTATTTATTTATTTATTTATTTATTTATTTATTAGATATAAGTACACTGTAGCTGTCTTCAGACACTCCAGAAGAGGGTGTCAGATTCTGGAGAATCTAAATCCCTCTTATGGTCTGCATATGGTGTACATAAACACAGCCTCACATATACTTCTAAAAATTTAAAGATGGGTGGGGCCACTGAAAGGGCTCAACAATTAACAGCATTGTCTCCTCTTCCAGAGAACCTGGGCTCAACTACCAGCAACTATATGGTGGCCCATCTCCAGTTACAGGGGATCTGATACTCTGTTCTGGCTTCTGTGGGCACTGTATACACATGTAAAACCCCCTTACACTAAAAATAAAATACATCATTGAGAGAGAGGAAAGAGGGCTTTTGAGAGAGAGAGAGGGGATTTCATCGTACCTCTTGACAGGTTTGAAAAATCAGAGCTTCATCACTCACACAAATAAATAACTGCAAAATATTTTTTAAACAAACTCTGCCATTTACCCTTAAAAATATCAAGAAAACAAGTAAGTTCTATGAGCAACAGTTATATTGACTGTATCTAAAGGATAGTCATGAGCATATTCTCTAAACAGAAAAAGGTCTGGTAATCTTAGAAATGGAAACGAGAAACCAAGTATTTCTTCAAATAAAAGCATACAGTAAGTGAACATTTAAAACTACAAGAGGCTACAGTGTGGCATGGCGGTGGAGATTGTTCCAACCTTGGGAAAGTCAAACGTGAACCCCTTTAAGTTGGGGTTGCAGGAAGGTGATGATTGGTTCCTTCCTATGCTGGTTCTTTTGTGCCTCTTCCTTCCACGATTAGGAAGATTTGCAATTACATAATGAGGCAGCTCAGCCAAGCCCTTAATTTGGAAATAGGACTAGAGGATAGGATACACCTGAAGACAGACAGCCATTGCTCTGTGTTCTTGATGCTTCAATGGAAGCATCTAGTATTCTGTGTGCAGTGTGATAGGTCCCATTCCAGAGGCATAGGTAAGAACCAGATTCCTGGCACTCTGACAGAAAAGGACCTAGGAGAAGCCCCGAGGGTGGGTGTGGATAGGACATTGCCTGAGCCTCCTTTGGCTCAGATCCGTACCCCTGGATTGGTTGGACCCTCACTAGGATCCCCAAATTAACCCTACTGACATCTAGGTTAGTCTTTGAGCTCTAGTTGGATTCCCTTGACGGACCTGTTCGCCCCTATGGCCACCCTAAGTCAGCTCCCAGATCCTGTGCCACCTAGGCTCAGACTTGACACACTATCTCTGTTAACAACAAAATCAGGGTGCCAGACTCACAGGAGACATTTCTTACATTTAGATTACATTCAGTTTGGGGGAAACAGAGGACAACACAGACGTCTGTTGAGGCCAATATACAGTTGTGTAAGCAAATACTGATCAGATGTGCAAAGACCTGCTACAGCGATGGAAACAGGTTTAACCATGCAGCTCCAGTGCCAGCCATGGCTTTGCCTGTCTGCATTGTATTTCTATCATATGCCAACGGAGCAGGTGCTCACCAAGGATTTGCTCTGGGGATGCTTACCCAGTGGTGGTCACAATTAGTAAACTTCTAAGCTAAAGAACAGTTCCCCATCTACCACAGTCATTAGAGCACGAGATTATTAATCTCAGGGTCGTTGGTTTGAGCCCAAAGTTGGACGAGATGTTACTTTAGTTGGGTCTCGACTGGAGACAATGCTGGCACTTCCCAGGAGTGCCCCATGGTTGGGGTTCTGCTTTCTGTATCTCTGACATTAGAACTAGAGGTAGGGAGCATTTGGTGGCTCTTTTGCTCTGCTTGAAGCAGCACTGGGTGTACTAAATTGCAGTGGGTGCAAGTGTTACAGACTCTACACTAGTTTTGACATTCTCGAGCAATTGGGGCACTGGGTAGTCTTGGATTACCCTTTTCAGGTAGATCTGAAACTCAATTCTTTTGGTGTTTACTGAATTCAACCAGAGGATTCCAAGATATCCCTCTTAGAAAGACTAGCTGGAGCTTCTCTTTAAGGCTTGTTGGTCCTACCCCTAGAGGATTCTCGCTTAGGGTCTGAGAGGATCTTCCTAGGTTCATATCTTGGACCAGTCTTCTTCTTTTGCCAATCAAACCCTGAGGATTAAAAGTCAACCTGGCAGATAAAAACTGCTTTGAAATTTGCCAGTAGCCCTTAAGTGCAAATCTGGTTCCAGATCACTAGCCTTTAATCATCACTAGTTTGCTTGGGTCCAACCTACAGGACCCAAAAAGTAGTCAAGAGCCTGTGACCTCTTCAGATTTGCCGGACTAGCATTTTTCAGGTCCCCTGGTGCGCAGATCAAAGAAAGGAGAGGTGCTGCCAAACCTGGCTAGGGTCTCACCTTTGCGAATCTGCCTTGGAACTTCCCTTTTTTCCATAATCTCCATAAAAAGGCAAACGATTTATACATTTAAGAAGTCCTTGCACTTCGGATAGGAAACATACTCCAAGAACCACAATCAGCCCTCTGGCCTCTGTAGAGTCCTGACTGAGCCTGGGTCTCCCAGCTCAGTATTTTGAAATCACAAGGTGGATTCCTGTGCAGAGAATGAATAGATGCTAGTAGGAGGAATGAGTCCTTCTAGAGTTCTGTGAGCTGGAAGGCGCAGTGTGGATTTAACCAAACAAGCCTTAGATTCTGCCAAATTTTCACCACTGGGTAAACTGCCAGATACCATGAAAGAAGAGAGGGACTCCTCTAAGGAGTCGCTTCGGGCATCTCTCTGGGGTGGGAGGCTTGATTCGAACCCTGATACCTCTGGTTCTCTGGTGTCTACACTTCGAGGCTCCCGGCGAAATCTTCAAGGCCAGGCTTCCAAGGTGGCATTCAGTCCTGCTACTGTACGTGTGGGATGCAGAGAAGGCCCTGATTTCTTCTATCCAGCCTTACAGAATCAGCTGAGCTCTTTCCTTTTTAAGTAGGGGGCTGTCCCAACTTCTCTCTCAGCATGACTTTCATGCGCTTAGCTAATAGGCAAAATTTTAATTTTCCACGTTTTTCAGGTTTTTTCTTCATATTTTGGGTCCTACAGTGTGATTTTCTCATTTTCGACATTTTTCAAGTTTTTTCACAATTCTGGGTCTTACAGTGTGATTTTCTCATTTTTCCCCTTTTTCGGGTTTTCTCTCCATATTCTGAGTCCTTCAGTGTGAGTTTTTAATTTTCCACGTTTTTCAGGTTTTTTCGTCATATTCTGGGTCCTACAGTGTGATTTTCTCATTTCCACATGTTTCAGGTTTTCTTGCCATGTTCCACGTCCTTCAGTGTGACTTTTATTTTCCACGTTTTTCAGTATTTCTCGCCATATTCTGGGTAATACAGTGTGAATTTTTAATTTTCCTCTTTTTTCATGGTTTCTCGCCATATTGTGTGTCCGACATTGTGAATTTTAATTTTCACGTTTTTCAGGGTTTCTCGGCATATTCTGGGTGCTGCAATGTGATTTCCTCATTTTCCTCGTGTTTCAAGTTTTTTCGTAATTCTGGGTACTACAGTGTTATTTTCTCATTTTCCACCTTTTTCAGGTTTTCTCGCCATATTTCGGGTCCTTCCGTGTGAGTTTGTAATTTTCTATTTTTTTTTCAGGGTTTCTGGCTATATTCTGGGTCCTACAGCGTGTAGTTTTAATTTTCCAAGTTTTCCGGGTTTCTAGGCATATTCTGGGTCCTACAGTTTGATTTTCTCATTTTCGACGATTTTCAAGCTTTTTCGCAATTCTGGGTACTACAGTGTGATTATTATCATTTTTCAACTTTTTCAGGTGTACTCGCCATATGGGGGGTCCTTCAGTATGAATTTTTAATTTTCTACTTTTTTCAGGTTTTCTCACCATTTTGGGGTCCTTCAGTGTGAGTTTTTAATTTTCTAATTTTTCAGGGTTTCTTGACATATTCTGTGTCTTACATCGTGTTTTTTTTTAATTTTCCACGTTTTTCAGGTTTTTTCGTCATATTCTGGGTCCTACAGTGTGATTTTCTCATTTTCGACATTTTTCAACTTTTTTCACAATTCTTGGTCCTACAGTGTGACATTCTCATTTTCCACCTTTTTCAGGTTTTCTCGCGATATTCTTGGTCCTTCAGTGTGAGTTTTTAATTTTCCACGTTTTTCAGTTTTTTTAGTCATATTCTGGATCCTACACTGTGATTTTCCCATTTCCAAGTTTTTCAGGTTTTATTGCCATATTTCTGGTGTATTTTTAATATTCCACATTTTCAGTTTTATTCGCCATATTCCGGGTCCTTCAGTGTGAATATTTTGTTTTCCATTTTTTTCTGGTTTTTTGGTCATATTCTGGGTCCTTCAGTGTGAATTTTTAATTTTCCTCGTTTTTCAATATTTCTCAGAATATTCTGGGTAATACAGTGTGAATTTTTAATTTTCCACTTTTTTCATGGTTTCTCGCCATATTCTGTGTTACACAGTGTGAATTTTTATTTTTCATGTTTTTCAGGGTTTCTCGGCATATTTTTGTTCCTGCAGTGTGATTTTCTCATTTTCAACGTTTTTCAAGTTTTTTTCTAATTCTGGGTCCTACAGTGTGAATTTCTCATTTTCCACCTTTTTCAGGTTTTCTCGCCATATTTGGGGTCCTTCAGTGCGAGTTTATAATTTTCTACTTTTTTCAGGTTTTCTCGCCATATTCTGGGTAATACAGTGTGAATTTTTAATTTTCCTCTGTTTTCATGTTTTCTCCTATATTCTCTGTCTGACAGTGTGAATTTTTTATTTTCACGTTTGTCAGGGTTTCTCGGCATATTCTGTGTCCTGCAGTGTGATTTTCTCATTTTTCACGATTTTCAATTTTTTTCGTAAGTCTGGGTCCTACAGTGTGATTTTTTCATTTTCCACTTTTTTCAGGTTTTCTCGCCATATTTGGGTTCCTTCAGTGTGAGTTTTTAATTTTCTACTTTTTTCAGGGTTTCTCGCCATGTTCTGGGTCCTACAGCGTGTATTTTTAATATTCCACATTTTCAGTTTTTCTCGCCATATTTCTCGTCCTTCTGTGTGAATATTTTTTTTTCCAAGTTTTTCTGTTTTTTTGGTCATATTCTGGGTCCTACAGTGTGAATTTTTAATATTCTACTTTTTTCATGGTTTCTTGCCATATTCTGGGACTGATAATGTGAATTTTTAATTTTCACCTTTTCCAAGGTTTCTCGGCATATTCTGGTTCCTGCAGTGTGATTTTCTCATTTTCCACCTTTTTCAGGTTTTCTCGCCATATTTGGGGTCCTTCATTATGAGTTTTTACATTTCTAATTTTTCAGGGTTTCTCGGCATATTCTGGGTCCTACAGTGTGATTTTCTAATTTTCGATGTTTTTCAAGTTTTTTCCCAATTCTGGGTCCTACAGTATGATTATTCTCATTTTTTACCTTTTTCAGGTTTTCTGGCCATATTCCGTGTCCTTCACTGTGAATTTTTAATTTTTCCACGAATTTCAGTATTTCTCACCATATTCTTGGTAATACAGTGTGATTTACTCATTTTCCACTTTTTACATGGTTTCTTGCCATATATTGGGTCCGACAGTGTGAATTTTTAATTTTCACGTTTTTCAGGGTTTCTTGGCACATTCTGGGTCCTGCAGTGTGATTTTTTCATTTTCCACGTTTTTCAAGTTTTATAGTCATTCCGGTCCTACAGTGTGATTTTCTAATTTTCCACCTATTTCTTGTTTTCTTGCCATATTAGGGATCCTTCACTGTGAGTTTTTAATTTTCTACTTTTTTCAGGGTTTCTCACCATATTCTGGGTACGATAGTGTGAATTTTTAATTTTCACGTTTTTCAGGGTTTCTCGACATATTCTGGTTCCTGCAGTGTGATTTTCTAATTTTCCACGTTTTTCAAGTTTTTTCGTAATTCTGGGTCCTATAGTGTGATTTTCTCATTGTCCACCTTTTTCAGGTTTTCTTGCCATATTTGGGATACTTCACTGTCAGTTTTTAATTTTGTACTTTTTTCAGGGTTTCTTGCCATATTCTGGGTCCTTCATTGTGAGTTTTTAATTTTCTACTTTTTTCAGGGTTTTTCGCCATATTCTGGGTCCTACAGAGTTTATTTTTAATTTTCCACGTTTTTTAGGGTTTCTCACAATATTCTGGGTTCTTCAGGGTGATTTTTTTCATTTAGAACCTTTTTCAAGTTTTTTTGCAATTCTGGGTCCTACAGTGGGATTATTCTCAATTTACACCCTTTTCAGGTTTTCTCGCCATAATCTGGGTTCTTCAGTGTGAGTTTTTAATTTTCCTTGTTTTACAGGTTTTCTCGCCATATTCTGGGTCCTCAGTGTGAGTTTTTGATTTTCCTTGTTTTTCAGGTTTTCTGGCCATATTCTGGGTCCTTCAGTGTGAGTTTTTAATTTTCTACTTTTTTCAGGGTTTTTCGCCATATTCTGGGTCCTACAGCGATTATATTTAATTTTCCATATTTTTCAGGGTTCCTGCAATATTCTGGGTTCTACAGGGTGATTTTTTTCATTTAGAACCTTTTTCAAGTTTTTTGGCAATTCTGGGTTCTACAGTGGGATTATTCTCAATTTACACCTTTTTCAGGTTTTCTTGCCATAATATGGGTTCTTCAATGTGAGTTTTTAATTTTCCTTGTTTTTCAGGTTTTCTCGCCATATTCTGGGTCCTTCAGTGTGAGTTTTTAAATTTCCTTGTTTTTCAGGTTTTCTGGCCATATTCTGTTTCCTTCAGTGTGAGTTTTTAATTTTCCTTGTTTTTCAGGTTTTCTTGGCATATTCCGGGTCCTTCACTGTGAATTTATAATTTTCCAAGTTTTCCAGGTTTTTTCATCATATTCAGGGTCCTACAGTGTGATTTTCTCATTTCCATGTTTTTTCAGGTTTTCTTGCCATTTTCCAGGTCCTTCAGTGTGAATTTTTAATTTTTCCACGAATTTCAGTATTTCTCACCATATTCAGGGTCCTACAGTGTGATTTTCTCATTTTCCACTTTTTTCATGGTTTCTTGCCATATATTGGGTCCAACAGTGTGAATTTTTAATTTTCATGTTTTTCAGGGTTTCTCGGCACATTCTGGGTCCTCCAGTGTGATTTTTTTCATTTTCCACGTTTTTCAAGTTTTTTAGTCATTCTGGGTCCTACAGTGTGATTTTCTACTTTTCCACCTATTTCTAGTTTTCTTGCCATATTTGGGATCCTTCACTATGAGTTTTTAATTATCTACTTTTTTCTGGGTTTCTCACCATATTCTGGGTGCGATAGTGTGAATTTTTAATTTTCACGTTTTTCAGGGTTTCTCGGCATATTTTGTGTGCTGCAGTGTGATTTTCTCATTTTCCACGTTTTTCAAGTTTTTTTCTAATTCTGGGTCCTACAGTGTGAATTTCTCATTTTCCACCTTTTTCAGGTTTTCTTGCCATATTTGGGGTCCTTCAGTGCGAGTTTATAATTTTCTACTTTTTTCAGGATTTCTCGCCATATTCTGGGTAATACAGTGTGAATTTTTAATTTTCCTCTGTTTTCATATTTTCTCCTATATTCTCTGTCTGACAGTGTGAATTTTTAATTTTTACGTTTTTCAGGGTTTCTCGGCATATTCTGTGTCCTGCAGTGTGATTTTCTCATTTTTCAGGTTTTTCAAGTTTTTTCGTAATTCTGGGTCTTACAGTGTGATTTTCTCATTTTCCACTTTTTTCAGGTTTTCTCTCCATATTTGGGTTCCTTCAGTGTGAGTTTTTAATTTTCTCCTTTTTTCAGGGTTTCTCGCCATGTTCTGGGTCCTATAGCTTGTATTTTTAATATTCCACATTTTCAGTTTTTCTCGCCATATTCCGGGTCCTTCAGTGTGAATATTTTATTTTCCAAGTTTTTCTGGTTTTTTTTTTTGGTCATATTCTGGGTCCTACAGTGTGAATTTTTAATTTTCTACCTTTTTCATGGTTTCTCGCCATATTCTGGGACTGATAATGTGAATTTTTAATTTTCACCTTTTCCAAGGTTTCTTGCCATATTCTGGTTCCTGCAGTGTGGTTTTCTCATTTTCCACCTTTTTCAGGTTTTCTTGCCATATTTGGGGTCCTTCAGTATGAGTTTTTAGATTTCTAATTTTTCAGGGTTTCTTGGCATATTCTTGGTCCTACAGTGTGATTTTCTAATTTTCGATGTTTTTCAAGTTTTTTCCCAATTCTGTGTCCTACAGTATGATTATTCTCATTTTTTACCTTTTTCAGGTTTCTCACCATATTCTGGGTCCTTCAGTGTGAGTTTTTAATTTTCCTTGTTTTTCAGGTTTTCTCGCCATATTCTGGGCCCTTCACTGTGAATTTTTAATTTTTCTACGAATTTCAGTTATTTCTCACCATATTCTTGGTAATACAGTGTGATTTTCTCATTTTCCACTTTTTTCATGGTTTCTTGCCATATATTGGGTCCGACAGTGTGAATTTTTAATTTTCACGTTTTTCAGGGTTTCTTGGCACATTCTGGGTCCTGCAGTGTGATTTTTTTCATTTTCCAAGTTTTTCAAGTTTTTTAGTCATTCTGGTCCTACAGTGTGATTTTCTAATTTTCCACCTATTTCTTGTCTTCTTGCCATATTTGGGATCCTTCAGTGTGAGTTTTAAATTTTATACTTTTTTCATGGTTTCTCACCATATTCTGGGTGCGATAGTGTGAATTTTTAATTTTCACGTTTTTTCTGGGTTTATCGGCATATTCTGGGTCCTGCAGTGTGATTTTCTAATTTTCCACGTTTTTCAAGTTTTTTCGTATTTCTGGGTCCTACAGTGTGTTTATTCTCATTTTCAAACTTTTTCAGGTTTTCTTGCCATATTCGGGGTCCTTCAAGTGTGAATTTTTAATTCTCCACGTTTTTCAGGGTTTTTCATCATATTCAGGTTCCTACAGTGTGATTTTCTCATTTCCACGTTTTTCAGGTTTTCTTGATGTATTCCAGGTCCTTCAGTGTGAATTAAATTTTCCCCGTTTTTCAGTATTTCTTGCCATATTCTGTGTAATACAGTGTGAATTTTTAATTTTCCACTTTTTTCATAGTTTCTTGCCATATTCTGTGTCCGACTGTGTGAATTTTTAATTTTCGCGTTTTTCAGGGTTTCTCGGCATATTCTGGGTCCTGCAGTGTGATTTTCTCATTTTCCAGGTTTTTCAAGTTTATTCGTAATTTTGGGTCCTACAGTGTGATTTTTCTCATTTCCCACCTTTTTCAATTTTTCTCGCCATATTTGGGGTCCTTCAGTGTGAGTTTGTAATTTTCTACTTTTTTCGGCTTTTCTCGCCATATTCTGGGTCCCACAGCGTGTATTTTTAATTTTCCAGGTTTTCAGTTTTTCTCGGCATATTCTGGGTCCTACAGAGTGATTTTCTCATTTTCGAAGTTTTTCAAGTTTTTTCGTAATCTTTGTTCTACAGTGTGATTATTCTAATTTTCAACCTTTTTCAGGTTTTCTCGCCATATTCCGGGTCCTTCAGTAAGAATTTTTAATTTTCTACTTTTTTCAGGTTTTCTTGCCATATTCTGGGTCCTTCAGTGTGAGTTTTTTTTTTTTTTTTTTTTTGGTTTTTTGAGACAGGGTTTTTCTGTGTAGCCCTGGCTGTCCTGGCACTCACTTTGTAGACCAGGCTGGCCTCGAACTCAGAAATCCGCCTGCCTCTGACTCCCTAGAGCTGATATTAAAGGCTTGCTCAGTGTGAATTTTTAATTTTCTACATTTTTCAGGTTTTTCTGTCATATTCTGGGTCCAGAGTGTGATTTTCTCATTTCTGCGTTTTTCAGGTTTTCTTGCCATATTCCAGGTCCTTCAATGTGAATTTTTAATTTTCCACGTTTTTCAGTATTTCTCGCCATATTCTGGGTAATACAGTGTGAATTTTTAAGTTTCCACTTTTTTCATGGTTTCTGTCCATATTCTGTACCCGATAGTGTGATTTTTTAATTTTCACGTTTTTCACCGTTTCTCAGCATATTCTGGGTGCTGCAGTGTGATTTTCACTTTTTCCACTTTTTTCAAGTTTTTTTCCTAATTTGGGGTCCTACAGTGTGATTTTCTCACTTTCCACCTTTTTCTGGTTTTCTCGCCATATTTGGGGTCCTTCAGTGTGAGTTTTTAATATTCTACTTTTTTCAGGGTTTCTCGCCATAATCTGGGTCCGACAGTGTGAATTTTTAATTTTCACGTTTTTCAGGGTTTCTCAGCATATTCTGGGTCCTGCAGTGTGATTTTCTCATTTTACACCTTTTTCAAGTTTTTTGTAATTCTGGTTCCTACAGTTTGATTTTCTCATTTTCCACCTTTTTCAGGTTTTCTCGCCATATTCTGGGTCCCTCATTGTGAGTTTTTAATTTTCCTCGTTTTTCTGGTTTTCTCACCATATTCCGGGTCCTTTACTGTGAATTTATAATTTTCCAAGTTTTTCAGGTTTTTTCGTCATATTCAGGGTCTTACAGTGTGATTTTCTCATTTCCAAGTTTTTCAGGTTTTTTTGCCATTTTCCAGGTCCTTCAGTGTGAATTTTTAATTTTTCCACGAATTTCAGTATTTCTCACCATATTCTGTGTCCTACTGTGTGATTTTCTCATTTCCAGGTTTTTCAGGTTTTCTTGCCATATTCCAGGTCCTTCAGTTTGAATTTTTAAGTTTCCACGTTTTTCTGTATTTCTCGCCATATTCTGGGTAATACAGTGTGAGTTTTTAATTTTCCTCTGTTTTCATGTTTTCTCCTATATTCTCTGTCTGACAATGTGAATTTTTAATTTTCACGTTTTTCTGGGTTTCTCGGCATATTCTGGGTCCTGCAGTGTGATTTTCTCATTTTCCACGTTTTTCAAGTTTATTGGTAATTTTGGGTCCTACAGTGTGATTTTCTCATTTTCCACCTTTTTCAGTTTTCTGGCCATATTTGGGGTCCTTCAGTGTGAGTTTGTAATTTTCTACTTTTTTCGGCTTTTCTCGCCATATTCTGGGTCCCACAGAGTGTATTTTTAATTTTCCAGGTTTTCAGAGTTTCTCGGCATATTCTGGGTCCTACAGTGTGATTTTCTCATTTTCGAAGTTTTTCAAGTTTTTTCGTAATCTGGGTTCTACATTGTGATTATTCTCATTTTCAACCTTTTTCAGGTTTTCTCGCCATATTCTGGGTCCTTCTATGAGAATTTTTAATTTTCCACGTTTTTCAGGTTTTTTCGTCATATTCTGGGTCTTACAGTGTGATTTTCTCATTTCCACCTTTTTCAGGTTTTCTTGCCGTATTTCTCGCCATATTATGTGTAATACTGTGTGAATTTTTAATTTTCCACTTTTTCATGGTTTCTCGCCATAATCGAGATTTTTCAGTGTTTTTATTGCCATATTCTAGGTATTACAGTATGATTTTCTCATATTTCGATCCTTTAATGGTTTTTCACCATATTTCAGGTCCTACAGTGTGATTTTCTCATTTTTCGACTTTTTCAAGGTTTATCACCATATTCCAGGTCCTACAGTGTGATTTTCTAATTTTCCACATTTTTCAGGATTTCTCGCCATATTCCAGTTCTTCAGTGTGAGTTTTTAATTATCCATGTTTTTCAGGGTTTCTCGCCATATTCCAGGTACTACAGTGTGATTTTCCCATTATTCGACTATACAGGGTTTCTCACCCTATTCCAAGTCCTAAAGTGTTCTTTTCTCATTTTCCCTATTTTTCAGGATTTCTCTCCCTATTCCAGGTCCTTCAGTGTGAGTTTTTAATTTTCCAAGATTTTCTCTGTTTCTTGCCACATTCCAGGTCCTTCAGTGTGAGTTTTTAATTTTCGACATTTTTCATGGTTAATCGCCATATTCTAGGTACTACAGTACGATTTTCTCATTTTTTGACGTTTTCAGGGTTTCTCACCAGATTCCAGTTCCTAAGGTGTGATTTTCTAATTTTTCGAATTTTTCAGGGTTTCTCACCATATTCCAGGTCCTACAGTGTGATTTTCTCATTATTCGACTATACAGGGTTTCTCACCATATTCCAGGTTCTACAGTGTGATTTTCTCATTTTCCACATTTTTCAGGATTTCTTGCCATATTCCAGGCCTTCCGTGTGATTTTTTAATTATCCACGTTTTTATAGTTACTCGCCATATTCCAGGTCCTACAGTGTGATTTTTCCTTTTCAACGATTTTCAGGTTTTCTTGCCCTCTTCCTGGTCCTACAGGGTAAGTTTTTAATTTTCCATATTTTTCCGGGTTTCTCGCAATATTCTAGGTACTTCAGTATGATTTCTCATTTTTTCCCCTGTTTCTGGGTTTCTAGACACATTCCAGGTCCATTAGTGTGATTTTCTCATTTTCCACCTTTTTCTGGGTTTCTCTCCATTTTCCAGGTCCTAGAGTGTGAGTTTCTCATTTTCCACGTTTTTCAGGGTTTCTTGCCATATTCCAGGTCATTCACTGTTTGATTTTAATTTTCCACATTTTTCAGAGTTTCTTGTCATATTCCAAGTCCTAGAGTGTGAGTTTTGAAATTTCCAACTTTTTCAGGGTTTACTGCCATATTCCATATCCTACAGTGTGAGTTTTTAATTTTCCACGTTTTTCATTGTTTTCTTCATATTCCAGATCCTACAGTATGATTTTCTCATTTTTCATGATTTTTCAGTTTTCTTCCCATATTCCAGATCCTACAGTGTGAGTTTTTTATTTTCCATGTTTTTCAGGGTTTCTTTTCATATTCCAGGTCTTATAGTGTGAGTTTCTCATTTTGAATGTTTTTCAGAGTTTTTGCCATATTATAGGTCCTGCAGTTTGAGTTCCTCATTTTCCACGTTTTTCAGGTCTTTTCAGCATATTCCAGGTTCTGCAGTTTGAATTTCTCATTTTCCATGTTTTTCATTGTTTCTTGCCATATTCAATATCCTACAGTGTGATTTTCTCATTTTTCATGATTTTCAGGTTTTCTTGCCATATTCCAGATCCTAGAGTGTGAGTTTTTAATTGTCCAACTTTTTCAGGTTTTCTTTCCATAAACCATGTCCTACAATGTGAGTTTCTCATTTTCCACGTTTTTCAGGTTTTCTCTCCATATTCCTGTTCCTACAATGTTAGTTTTTAATTTTCCACGTTTTCCAGGGTTTCTTGCCATATTCCAGGTCCTGCAGTTTGAATTTCTTATTTTCCACGTTTTTTAGTGTTTCTTGCCATATTCTAGGTCCTACAGTGAGATTTTATCATTTTTCATGATTTTCAGGTTTTCTTGCCATATCCCAGGTCCTTCAGTGTGAGTTTTTAATTTTCCACGGTTTTCTGTGTTTCTTGCCATATTCCATATCCTACCATTTGAGTTTCTTATTGTTCACATTATTCAGGGGTTCTTGCCATATTCTAGGTACTGCAGTTTGATTTTCTCATTTTTCATTATTTTTAGGTTTTTTAATTATCCGATTTTTTCAGGTTTTCTCCCATATTCTAAGTCCTGCAGTGTGATTTTGTCATTTTCCACCTCCTTCTGGGTTTCTTGCCATATTCCAAGTCCTGCAGTTTGATTTTGTCATTTTCCACCTCTTTCAGGGTTTCTTGCCACATTCCAGGTCCTCCAGTGTGAGTTTCTCCTTTTCCACGTTTTATAGGGAATCTTGCCATATTCCAGGTCCTAGAGTGTGAGTTTTTAATTTTCCACGTTTTTCAGGATTTCTCACCATATTCCAGGTCCTTCAGTGTGATTCTCTCATTTTCCACAATTTTAAGGTTTTCTTTCCATATTCCAGTTCTTATAGTTTGAGTTTCTCATTTTTCACATTTTTCAGTTCTTCTCACCATATTCCATGTCCTAGAGTGTGAGTTTTTAATTTTCCACGTGTTTCAGGGTTTCTTGCCATATTCCAGATTCTACAGTGTGATTTTCTCATTTTCTGTGATTTTTAAGGTTTTCTTGCCATATTCCCAGTCCTATAGTATAAGTTTTCAATTTCCCATGTTTGTCAAGGTTTCTTGACATATTCCAAGTCCTATAGTTTGAGTTTCTCATTTTTCGGTGTTTCTAGCCTTATACCAGGTCCTGCAGTGTTATTTCTCATTTTCCACCTTTTTCTGGGTTTCTTGCCATATTTCAGGTCCTACAGAGTGAGTTTCTTATTTTCCACCTTTTTCAGGTTTTCTCAACATATTCCAGATCCAACCGTGTGAGTTTTTAATTTTCCAAGTTTTTCAGAGTTTCTCAGCATATTCCAGATCCTAGAGTTTGGGTTTCTCATTTTCAAAGTCTTTCATTGTTTCTCTCCATATTCCAGGTCCTACAGTGTGATTTTCTCATTTTTCATAATTTGCAGGTTATTGGGTGTGAGTTTTTTATTTTCAATTTTTTTCAGGTTTTCCTGCCATATTCCATGTCCTACAGTTTGATTTTCTCATTTTTCAGGATTTTGAATTTTTCTTGTCATATTTTAGGTCCTACACTGTTAGTTTTTTTTTTAATTTCCACTTTTTAAAGATTTTCTTACTATATTCCAAGTCCTACAGTGTCATTTTCTGATTTTCCACCTTTTTCAGGGTTTCTAGCCATATTCCATGTCCTACAGGTTTAATTTTTAATTTTCCACATTTTTCAGAGTTTTTCACCATATCCCAGTTCCTACAGTTTTAATTTCCATTGTCCATGTTTTTTAGAGTTTCTTGCCAGATTCCAGGACCTACAGTGTGAGTTTTTAATTTTCCACGTGTTTCAGGGTTTCTTGCCATATTCCAGCTTCTACAGTTTGATTTTCTCATTGTTCATGATTTTCAGGATTTCTTGCCATATTCCCAGTCCTATAGTGTAAGTTTTCAATTTTCCATGTTTGTCAAGCATTCTCAACATATTCCAAGTCCTATAGTTTGAGTTTCTCATTTTTCAGTGTTTCTAGCCTTATACCAGGTCCTGCAGTGTTATTTTCTAATTTTCTTCTTTTTTTTTTAAAAGATTTATTTATTTATTATATGTAAGTACACTGTAGCTGTCCTCAGACACTCCAGAAGGGGGAGCCAGATCTCGTTACGGATGGTTGTGAGCCACCATAATTTCTTGCCATGTCCCTGGTCCTACACTGTTATATTTTTATTTTCCACGTTCTTCAGGTTTTCTCGCCATATTCCAGGTCCTACAGTGTGAGTTTTTAATTTCTACGATTTTCAAGGTTTCTCTCCATATTCCAGGTCCTACAGTGTGATTTTCTCACTTTCAATGAATTTCCGTTTTCTTGCCATATTCCAGGTCCTACAGGGTAAGTTTTTAATTTTTCACGTATTTCAGGGTTTCTTGCGATATTCCAGGTACTGCATTATGATTTTCTCATTTTCCCCTCTTTCTGGGTTTCTAGACACATTCCAGGTCCTACAGTGTGGTTGTCTCATTTTCCACCTTTTTCCAGGTTTCTTCACATATTCCAGGTCCTACAGCGTGAGTTTCTCATTTTCCACGTTTTTTTTTCAGTGTTTCTTGCCACAGTGTACTACAGTGTTTGTTTTTAAATTTCCACGTTTTTCAGGGTTTCTCATCATATTTCTGTTCCTACCATTTGAGTTTATCATTTTTCACATTTTTCAGTATTTGTCGCCATATACCTGGTCGTAGAGTGTAAGTTTTTAAATTTCCACTGTTTTTCAGGGTTTCTCACAATATTCCAGGTCCTACATTGTGAGTTTTTAATTTTCGACGTTTTTCAGGGTTTATCGCCATATTCAAGGTCTACAGTGTGATTTTCTCATATTTGATGATTTTCACTTTTTCTTTCCATATTTCAGTTCCTACAGTGTTATTTTTTTATGTTTCACGTTTTTTAGGGTTTCTCTGTCACTGTGCTCAACTGTGGTTTTACAATGCTCCACTGTGATGTCCCACTTCTCTACGCTGTTGTCACCCTGCTCTAATGTGATCTCACAGTGCTCCACTGTGGTGTCACAGTGCTCCACTTCGTTGTCACAATGCTCCACTTTGGTGTCACAGTATGACACTGTGGTATCACAGTTCTCCACTCTGGTGTCACAATGCTCCACTGTGGTGTCACATGCTCCACTGTGTTGTCAGAGTTCTCCACTGTAGTTTCATTGTGGTTCACTGTGGGGAGACAGTGCTGCACTGTGGTATCACAGTGGTCCACTGTTGTGTCACAGTGCTCACTGTGGTTTATCAGTGCTCTACTGTGGTATCACAGTGCTCCACTGTCATGTCACAGTGCTCCACTCTACTGTAACCGTGCTGCTCTGTGTTGTCACAGTGCTCCACTGTGGTGTCACACTGCTATACCATTGTGTCACAGTGTTCCACCTTTTTGACACAGTTCTCCACAGTGATGTAAGTGTGCTCCCCTCACTGTCACACTGCTGCACTGTCGTGTCACAGTGCTCACCTGTCATGTCACAATGCTCCACTCTGATGCCACAGTGGTCCACTGTGCTGTCACAGTGGTCACAGTGGTTAATTTTTCACGTTTCACTCTGATGTTGCACTGCTCTACTCTGTTGTCACACTCCTCCACTGTGGTGTCATTGTGCTCCTCTGTGGTGTCACAGTGCTCCACGGTGCTGTCACCCTACTCCTCTGTGGTGTCACAATGCTCCACCGTGGTGTCACATTCTCCACTGTGGTTTCACATGCTCCAGTGTGTTGTCATATACTCTAAAGATGCTACAACACAGAACAAAGATACGTGCACCAATGTGTTCACTGAACCCTAATTTTTAATAACCATGAGCTGGAAACAACCCAGATGTCCCTCTATGGAAGAATTGTTACAGAAACTGTGGTACATTTACACAATGGAATACTACTCAGATATTAAAAAATAATCGCAACATAAACGTTGTAGGCACATGGATGGAACTAGAAAATATTTTCTTGAGTGAGGTAACCCAAATCCAAAAGGCCTTGCATGGTATGTACTCACCGATAAGTGGATTTTAGCCCAAAAGCTCAGAATACCCATGGGACAACTAAAAGTGAAATGAAGTTTTCAAGAAGGGAGACCAAAGTGTCCGTTATTCAAACCTACTTAGAAGAGGTAACAAAATAATCATGGCAGGAAGAGGAAGGGGGTATCAGGGTGGGAGAGAGAAAGGGAGGGGAAGAAAGGAGGAAGGACAGGGTCAGGTATGGGAAGAGACAGGAGAGACATCTAGAGGTCCAGGAGAATGAATAGGAATAAGTAGCAGCGGGGTTTGGGGAACTAGGAGATGCACTAGAAATTCCCAGATGCCAGAAATTCAAGAGGTTCCCAGAACTCAATGGCATAACAACAGCTGAAATACAGGGGAGATGGAGCCTGAAGGGACTACATCCAGGAGATGGACATGGGACTCAGTTGAGGGATGGGGACACTCACCCATTTAAAAAAAATACCGAAAATTGTCTCTGTCTAAAGGAAATTTAGGGACAAAAATGGAGCAGAGACTGAAGGAAAGGCCATCCAGAGACTATAGCACTGTATTCTACCCACAGACACAAAACCCCAACACTACTGCTGATGCCAAGATGTACTTACAGACAGGAGCCTTGTATGTCTGTATATCCTCTGAGAGCCTCTGTCAGCAACTGACTAAGACAGATGGAGAAACTCACAGAAATTATTGGACTGAGTGTGGGGATCCCAATGGAAAAATTAGGGGAAGGGCTGAAGGAGCAGAAGGGGATGGCAACACCACAGGACGAACAACAGTATCAATTAACCAGACCCCTCAGAGCTCCCAGGGAGTAATCTACCAACTAAAGGGGTATACATGGGCGGGTTCATGACTAAAATTATTTATGTAGCAGAGAACTACCTTGTCTGGCGTCAGTGGGAGGGGTGGCACTTGGTCCTGTTGAGGCTTGATACCCCAGAGAAGGGGGATACTAGAGGGATTAGGTGGGAGTGGCTGGGTGGGGAGGGGGAAAAGTTGGGCCTCAGGGAGGGGAGAGCAGGAGGGGGATAACACTTGAAATATAAACAAGTGAAATGATTAATACATTTTAAATGGTGGAGGGGTTGAGATCATTCTTGGTTGTGTATTGGATGTGAAGCCTGCCTGGGAAAATGGGAGGAGAAGTGGAGAGGGAAAGAAAGAGCAAGGGGCAGAGAAATCAAGTCCATTTTGAGCTGTGTGCCAAGATGCTGTCTAGAAGACAATCGATTAAGAAAATAGAACAGAGTCTGTTGGCTCCAGCTTAGACCCTATTACTGCCTTTGACCTCCTCTCCCTTCCTCCTCCAGGTTGATGACTCTGTGGTTTAAAGCCAGCTGATACTCTAGCCAGAACACAAACACCTGGAGTAGTACTCTAGGGTTAATTCTTCACAAACCATGCCAATAGCCACTCTGCACTCTTCAGTGCAACAGAAGGAAGGAGGATGGGAGTAAGGAGGAGACGGTGGAAGGAAATAGAAAAAGATGGAAGGACAAAGGAAAGAAAGGAGAGTCACTAACAAGATATACGTTATCAAAGACACAGTGAGTGACCAGTCCATTTCCCAGAATATAGTGAAGTAAAACTAGCTTTACCAAAACAATTATTTGGTGTCAATTGATTGATTTCCTTAGTTGTTAACTAAAGTGTTGCTTGCACTCTGTTTGCAGAGCCCAGCTTCACTTGCTACCTGAACCAGAGAGGCCTAAAGAGCCAGGTGAGGCAGTGGCCCAGTGCCCTTCCCAGCCTGCTGACTGATGCCAACACTTAAACACTAGCTTGTCCACCCTACCTTATGGTTTTAAAGTATAAAATGAATTTACAAAGACTTGCAGGAGCTGTCTTGGCTTGGTCCACCGTTGACATCTCTCTTCCACTCTCAGTTGTTTCCGTGTGCTTATTCCAGGAAGGTTCTCCCAACAATCACTGTTCTTGGACTCAAAGTATCTGTTTTTTTTTTTTTTTTCCTTTCAGAGTGCTCCCTAAATCACAGACCAATTTACTGGAGTCCAAATCATAGTCCAACAGCAGTCTTTTTCCCACCTTGAAAGAATGTTAGAAGTCACAGAACTGGCTCTTATTCTTAAATAGAAATTCACACCGAAGATCACCCATTAATTAACCGGGTTAATTCACTAAAATTATTATTCTCCCTGGAACCCTCCCATGTCCCCAATCATTATTTCAGTCCACAGTCACTGTCAAACAAGCAACCTCTCTTCTTTTGGCCTTCCTGCTCATCCATCTTCTAGTCTGTTTTCTGCCTCCCTCTCTAGTCGAGGGAAGTAAAAGACTTTCGCACTGATAAGAGCTGATCCACCACAGCTTGTTTTATTTAAAAAACAAAAATAAACCCTCTCCCGGGTTTTATCAGCCATGTAGACCAGAATAGACTAAATTTGCCTTTGTGAGGTTGTTACTAAAAACATGAAGTGACATGGATATCACTCACTCCTGTATGGGCAGTACTTCTGAGGCTAGGTTAAGGAGATTTCAAAGTCAGCCTGGGAACCAGCCAGGGGGCCGGGGTTGTGGGGGCAGTGGACAAAAGAGCTAAATGTATTTAGTTCTTCCCTTATTAATGACCTCTTCTTTCAGCTAACACCTACTTTTGCCTCTTCTAAAAGTAGCTAAGAGTTACTTTTGCCTATTAGCTAAGCGCATGAAAGTGATGCTGAGAGAGAAGTTGGGGCAGCCCCCTACTGAAAAAGGAGAGAGCTCAGCTGATTCTGTAAGGCTGGATAGAAGAAATCAGGGCCTTCTCTGCATCCCACATGTACAGTCGCAGGACTGAATGCCACCTTGGAAGCCTGGCCACTGTTCAGGACCTTGAAGATTTCGCTGGGAGCCTCGAAGTGTAGACACCAGAGCACCAGAGGTATCAGGGTTCGAATCAAGCCTCCCACCCCAGAGAGATGCCCGAAGCAACTCCTTAGAGGAGTCCCTCTCTTCTTTCATGGTGTCTGGCACTTTACCCAGTGGTGAAAATTCGGCAGAATCTGAGGCTTGTTCGGTTACGTCCACACTGCGCCTTCCAGCTCACAGAACCCTAGAAGGACTCATTCTTCCTACTGGCATCTATTCATTCTCTGCACAGGAATCCACCTTGTGATTTCAAAACACTGAGCTGAAAGACCCAGGCTCAGTCAGGACTCTAGAGAGGCCAGAGGGCTGACTATGGTTCTTGGAGTATGTTTCCTATCCAAAGTGCAAGGTCTTCTTAAATGTATAAATCCTTTGCCTTTTTATGGAGATTATGGAAAAAAGGGAAGTTCCAAGGCAGATTCGCAAAGGTGAGACCCTAGCCAGGTTTGGCAGCACCTCTCCTTTCTTAGATCTGCGCACCAGGGGACCTGAAAAATGCTATTCCAGCAAATCTGAAGATGTCACAGGCTCTTGACTACTTTTATGGGTCCTGTGGGTTGGACCCAAGCAAACTAGTGATGATTAAAGGCCAGTGATCTGGAACCAGATTTGCACTTAAGGGCTACTGGCAAATTTCAAAGTGGTTTTTATTTGCCAGCCACATGTCTTGCAGCTAGTCTCACAATCCTTTTTTAGCTATTTGTGTTTCTTCTCATGTAGCTCAGGGTATGTCAAATACACCAAAGACCTGACTAGAAGCTGGTGCATCTCAGAGGCCTGCTCCAGTTCTCCCTGATTTGCCAGAGCAGCTGGATTGATTTTTTTTAATTCCAACATTTTCCAATATTTGTGTCCTTCAGGCTAATTTGAATAATGCCAACAATAATTGGTGGACATTTTGAGTTATGTGCTGATGCTGTAGCTCATCTAATTGCTTGCCTAAGCCTGAGTTCCAAACTGAACACCAGATTAATAAACATGCCTATCTTTCCAGCACACAAGAAGTGAAAGCATGAAGATTAGAAATGCAGCTATCCTTGACTTTGTCAGGAGCAGCCTAAGGTAAAGGAACAAGACTCTGCCTAAAACAGAAAACAAGGTCCAAAGAAACCAACCAAAAATACCACTTTGTGTACTTACGAATTTCCATTTTCATTTGTTTAGTCATACCTTCTAAGGAGCCAAGGTTGACTTTTAATCCTCAGGGTTTGATTGGCAAAAGAAGAGGACTGGTCCAAGATTTGAACCCAGGAAGATCCTCTCAGACCCTAAGTGACAATCCTCTAGGGTTAGGACCAACAAGCCTTAAAGAGAAGCTCCAACTAGTCTTTCTAAGAGGGATATCTTGGAATCCTCTGGTTGAATTCAGTAAACACCAAAAGAACTGAGTTTCGAATCTACGTGAAAAGGGTAATCCAAGACTACCCAGTGCCCCAATTGCTCGAGAATGTCAAACTAGTGTAGAGTCTGTAACACTTGCACCCACTGCAATTTAGTACACCCAGTGCTGCTTCAAGCAGAGCAAAAAACCCACCAAATGCTCCCTACCACCAGTTCTAATGTCAGAGATACAGAAAGGAGAACCCCAACCATGGGGCACTCCTGGGAAGTGCCAGCATTGTCTCCAGTCGAGACCCAACTAAAATAACATCTCGTCCAAATTTGGGCTCAAACCAACGAACCTGAGATTAATAACCTAGTGCTCTAACGACTGTGCTAGATGGGGAACTGTCCTTTAGCTTAGAAGTTTACTAATTGTGACCACCACTGGGTAAGCATCCCCAGAGCAAATCCTTGGTGAGCACCTGCTCCGTTGGCATATCATAGAAATACAATGCAGACAGGCAAAGCCATGGCTGGCACTGGAGCAGCATGGTTAAACCTGATTCCATCCCTGTAGCAGGTCTTGGCGCATCTGATCAGTATTTGCTTACTAAACTGTATATTGGCCTCAACCAACGTCTGTGTTGTCCTCTGTTTCCCCCAAACTGAACGTAATCTAAATGTAAGAAATGTCTCCTGTGAGTCTGGCACCCTGATTTTGTTGTTAACAGACATAGTGTGTCAAGTCTGAGCCTAGGTGGCACAGGATCTGGGAGCTGACTTAGGGTGGCCATAGGGGCCAACAGGTCAGTCAAGGGAATCCAACTAGAGCTCAAATGACTAACCTAGATGTCAGTAGGGTTAATTTGGGGATCCTAGTGAGGGTCCAACCAATCCAGGGGTACAGATCTGAGCCAAAGGAGGCTCAGGCAATGTCCTATCCACACCCACCCTCGGGGCTTCTCCTAGGTCCTTTTCTTTCAGAGTGCCAGGAACCTGCTTCTTACCTATGCCTCTGGAATGGGACCTATCACACTGCACACAGAATACCAGATGCTTCCATTGAAGCATCAAGAACACAGAGCAATGGCTGTCTGTCTTCAGGTGTATCCTATCCTCTAGTCCTATTTCCAAATTAAGGGCTTGGCTGAGCTGCCTCATTATGTAATTGCAAACCTTCCTAATCGTGGAAGGAAGAGGCACAAAAGAACCAGCATAGGAAAGAACCAATCATCACCTCCCTGCAACCCCAACTTGAAGGGGTTCACGTGTGACTTTCCCAAGGTTGGAACAATCTCCACCGATATGCCACACTGTAGCCTCTTGTAGTTTTAAATATTCACTTACTGTATGCTTTTATATGAAGAAATACTTGGTTTCTCTTTTCCATTTCTAAGATTACCAGACCTTTTTCTGTTTAGAGAATATGCTCATGACTATCCTTTAGATACAGTCAATATAACTGTTGCTCATAGAACTTACTTGTTTTCTTGATATTTTTAAAGGTAAATGGCAGAGTTTGTTTAAAAAATATTTTGCTGTTATTTATTTGTGAGTGATGAAACTCTGATTTTTCAGACCTGTCAAGAGGTACGATGACCTCCCCTCTCTCTCTCTCAAAAGCACTCTTTCCTCTCTCTCAATGATGTATTTTAATTTTAGTGTAAGGGTGATTTGCATGTGTATACTGTGCCCACAGAAGCCAGAACAGAGTATCAGATCCCCTGGAACAGGAGATGGGCCACCATATAGTTGCTGGTAGTTGATCCCAGTTTCTCTGGAAGAGGAGACAATGCTGTTAATTGTTGAGCCCTTTCAGTGGCCCCACCCATCTTTAAATTTTTAGAAGTATATGTGAGGCTGTGTTTATGTACATCATATGCAGACCATAAGAGGGATTTAGATTGTCCAGAATCTGACACCCTCTTCTGGAGTGTCTGAAGACAGCTACAGTGTACTTATATCTAATAAATACATAACTAAATAAACATTTTTTAAAAAGGATAAAAAAAAAAGAAAGACCAGGCAGGACTGCCATTTGCATGTTCATAGGGGAAACCTGGAGAGAGAGCAGTCTAACCTCAACAGGTTGCTTCCCTCTGGATGGTAGCTCAGAGTGTAATCCTGGCATGACAGGCAAATCACTGGTTTCAAGGACTGCCTGGTTCAGGACAGCCAATGCTATGAATAGAAAGGAGCTATGTAGTGAAAACAAAGCAAGGAAACACTAACCAGGAAAAAGAATAGACAGTGTAGCTTGTGATAGGGTACCATCAAGAGAAAGCCTTCTGTTACCACTTACAAACACAAGAAGCCTTGCACCCTTCTGCCCGGGTTATTACCACTGGTTATGACCACAAGACTTGGGCTCTTATGTCTATAGGAAGCACCTGTCTGTGCCTTTAAGTACCATTGAAAGTTCAGGGCTATAATTCATCTGTAACAAGCAACAGTGGTAAGAACCTGCAGCCTTTGAAAACAACTCTTTTTTTTAAAAAAAGCAGGGGACACAACTGAGCTGTAGAGCTCCTCAAGTTAAGCCCTATTACTTGGTAGGGAAACAGCCTCAGTGTCCAGAGCTGAGGTCTCACAGGCAAACTGCTGCAATTTTTGAGTACCATCTAGAGAGAGAAAAGATATTATGTGGTTGCTTAATTTATGTATTTTATTATTTCTATTTGTTGTTTTGTTTTGTTTTATTTGGTTTTAGATAAGGCCTCAGTCTGTAGCTCTGGCTGACCCAGGACTGACTACATGTGTTAATTAGGGTTTCACAGCTGAGAACAGACACCAAGAGCAAGGTAAGACTTAGAAAACCTGACATTCAGTGGTGGCTCAATCTCTTAATGAGAGCACTCGGGAGGCAGAGGCAGTCAGTTTCTGAGTTTGAGGCCAGCCTGGTGACAGAAAGACAGACAGACAGATCAGTAAAATAAAAGCCAGAACCTTCTCTGCTTTTGTATTCTTTTGCCTCGAGGTAGGGTTTCTCTTGGTGTAGCCCAGGCAGTCTGTTCTGGAACTATCAGTGTAGGCTTGGGTAGCCTCAAACTCACAGAGGTCCTCTCTGCCTGCCTGCCTTTGCCACCCACACAGCCTGGCAGAAGCCAGAATCTCTTTTTCCCTCTTATTTATATATTTGTGTGTTTGTTTGTTTGCTTGTTTGTTTATTGTTATTATTACTATTAGTTTTCAATGTAAGTGTGTGTGTGTGCTCTATCTGCTGCCTATATGACTACAAGCCAGAAGAGGGCACCATAACATAGGACAAGTCACCATGCAACTCCTCAGAATTAATTAAAAAAAAGGAAATTCTAATCACATAGAAGGTAGATATCAGCAAGGCTGTCAGAGTGCTTTTCAAGGCTTACTGTAAATAATAAAAATTGTGTGTCTTTTACCAAAAAACAGAAGGAAAGGGAGGTGGTGTGCCTGCATGTCTGTTGTCTCCATGTCTACTTCCTTGTTCTGTCACTCGGTTGAACATTGGCACATTGACCTCACCATGCTGAAAGGCGACATGTGGATGGCAGCCATCTTGTCTGCTGACTGACCACCCTTCTCAAGATGGAGGTGGCTGGCCGTCACGAGACCTATTGTTCCAGGTTGCTTCTGTTTCTTCCCCTTCTTTTCCAGCTACTAGTGGAATAGAACTTAACTGAATCCAGTGCAGAAGGGTGAGGAGTCACTGAAAAGCCACCAGCAGCCATGGCCACATGTTTTTCTCTTGCTTTTTGTCTATTACTTCTTTATTATTTTTAGGAGGGAGGGGCGTTCAAGACAGTGTTTCTTTGTGTAGCCCTGGGTGTCTTGGAACTCACTCTGTAGACCAGGATGGCCTGGAATGCAGAAATCTGCCGGCCTCTGCCTGCCAAGTGCTGGGATTAAAGGGGTGCTCCACCACACCCGGCTTCCTTGTTTATTTCTAAGAATCCGTGGGAAATATGATTTCTTTAATCTGTGTACCCTAGACTAACACACACATGCACACAAACAGGGAGTGAGAGAGAAAGATAAGGAGGAATGACATGAATTTTAGGAAAAATGAGATATTAATGGATTAATATTACTTCTATTCATACATATATACATACATACACAGAATTCGTGTAGAGCTGAGGCAATTGTGGAACACACCTTTAGCCTCAGGCAGATTTCTGCATTCAAGGTCACCCTGACTTATAGAGGGAGTTCCAAGTCAGCCAGGGCTGCACAGAGAAACCCGTTCTGAGAAAAAAATAATAATTGAAAGAAAGAAAGAGAGAAAGAAAGAAAGAAAGAAAGAAAGAAAGAAAGAAAGAAAGAGGATAAAAAGTTTTTAAAAATTAAGAAAAAAAAATTACCAGATTATCATCAAGCACACACAGCAATGGCTGTCTTCAGGTGTATCCTTTCAGCCTCCAAAACAAAAAGCAATGGCTGTCTGTCTTCAGGTGTATCCTATTCTCCAGTCTTATTTCCAACCTAAGAGCTGGGCTGAGCTGCCTCATTATGTAATTGCAAACCTTCCTTGGTTTGTCTTTTCCATTTCTAAGACTAACAGACCTTTTTCTATTTAGAGAATATGCTCATGACTGTCCTTTAGATATAGTAAATATAACTGTTGCTCATAGAACTTGTTTTCTAGGAATTTTTAAAGGTAAATGGCAGAGTTTATTTATAAAAAATATTTTGCATTTATTTATTTGTGTAAGGGATGAAGCCCAGGTCTTCAAACTCATCAGGAGGTATGATTACCTCCCCTCTCTCTCACCCCCTCTCTCTCCTCTCTCTCAATGATCTATTTTATTTTTAGTGTAAGGGTGTTTTGCATGTGTATGCTGTGCCCACAGACTCCAGAACAGAGTATTAGATCCCCTGGAACTGGAGATGGGCCACCATATATATACTGGTAATTGAGCCCAGGTTCTCTGGAAGAGGAGAAAATGCTCTTAATTGTTGAGCCCTCTCTGTAGCCCCATCTTTCCTTATTTTTTTTTTTTGAGTATATGTGAGGGTGTGTTTATATACATCATATGCAGACAATTAGAATGCTTTAGATTCTTCAGAATCTGACACCCTCTTCTGGAGTGTCTGAAGATAGCTACAGCATACTTAAATATAATAAATAAATAAATCTTTAAAAAGAAAAGGAAAATTAAAAAAGAAAGACCAGGCCTGCCATATGCATGTTCATAGAGGAAACTGGAAGAGACCCCAATCTAACCTCAGCAGGGTGCTTCCTTCTGGATGGTAGCTCACAGTTTCATCCCAGCAAGACAGGCAAATCACTGAGTTCAAGGACAGTAAGGTTCAGGACCAGCAAGGTTAGGAAGGGAAAGGGGCTATGTAGAGAATACAAACCAACAAAACAACAACAAGGAAAAAGAAGTGACAGTGTAACTTGGGGTAGGGTACCAACAAGAGAAAGCCTTCTGTTACCACTTACAAACACCAGTAGCCTTGCACCCTTCTGCCCAGGTCCCTGTCTTCCTTTCTAGGAATTCTTAGGATGACAGGGGGTGGGGGAATCCAGATTAACTTTTTAATAACAAAGACTTGGCATTTTATGTCTATAGGAAGCCAGTCTCAGTGCCTTTAACTACCACTGAAAGTTCAGGGCTGTGACTCAACTATAACAAGCAACAGTGCTAAGATTCTGCAGCCTTTGAAAACAACTTTTTTTTAAAGTGGGGGACACAACTCACAGTAGAACCCCTCAGGTTCAGCCATAATACTTGTTAGGGAAACAGCCTCAAAGCTCAGAGCTGAGGTCTCATGGGTGAACTGCTTCAAGCTCTGAGTATCATCTAAAGAAAGAAAAGATATCATGTGGTTGCTTAATTTATTTATTTTATTATTTCTATTTTTTGTTTTGTTTTGTTTTGTTTTAGATAATGCCTCACTCTGTAGCTATGGCTGACCTAGGACTGACTACATGTCTTAATTAGGGTTTCACAGCTGAGAAACAGACACCATACCAATGTAAGACTTAGAAAACCCAACATTCAGTGGTGGCTGGAGCTCTTAATGAGAGCACTCTGGAGGCAGAGACAGTCAGTTTCTGAGTTCGAGGCCAGCCTGGTTAAAAACAGGGTCAGGCAGGCAGGACTAGGCTAGGCAGGGCAGGGCTGGGCTAGGCAGGGCAAGGCAGGGCAGGGCAGGGCAGGGCAGGGCAGGGCAGGGCAGGGCAGGGCAGGGCAGGGCAGGGCAGGGCAGGGCAGGGCAGGGCAGGGCTAGGCTAGGCTACACTAGGCTAGGCAGGGAAGGGCTGGGCTAGGCCTGGCTAGGCTAGGCCAGGGCAGGTCTAGGAAGGGAAGGGCTGGGCTAGGCAGGGGTTGGCAAGGCAGGGCTAGGGAGGGCTGCGCTAGGCAGGGCTATGGAGGGCTGGTCTAGGCAGGCCTAGGCTAGGCTAGGCCATAATCTGGGTCCCATATTGTGAATTTTTATATTTCACGATTTTCAGGGTTTCTCGGAATATTCTGGGTCCTGCAGTGTGATTTTCTCATTTTCCAAGATTTTCAAGTTTTTCCATTATTCTGGGTCCTTCAGTGTGATTTTCTTTTTTTTTTTTTTTTTTCTTTTTTTTTGGTTTTTCGAGACAGGGTTTCTCTGTGTAGCCCTGGCTGTCCTGGCAGTCACTTTGTAGACCAGGCTGGCCTCGAACTCAGAAATCCGCCTGCCTCTGCCTCCCGAGTGCTGGGATTAAAGGCGTGCGCCACCATGCCCGGCTCAGTGTGATTTTCTTATTTTCCACCTTTTTCAGGTTTTCTAGCCATATTCGGGGTCCTTCAGTGTGAGTTCTTAATTTTCTACTTTTTTCAGGGTTTTTCGCCATATTCTGGGTCCTACAGAGTATATTTTTAAATTTCCAAGTTTTTCTAGGTTTCTCGGCATATTCTGGGTCCTACAGTGTGATTTTCTCATTTTCCACTTTTTTCAATTATTTTCGCATTACTGTGTCCTACAGTATGGTTTTCTCATTTTCCACCTTTTTCTGGTTTTCTCGCTATATTTGGGGTCCTTCAGTATGAGTTTTTAATTTTCTACTCTTTTCAGGTTTTCTCGCCATATTCTGGGTCCAAAGAATATATTTTTAATTTTCCACGTTTTTCAGGGTTTCTCGGCATATTCTGGGTCCTACTTTGTGATTTTCTCATTTTCCACTTTTTTCAATTTTTTTCGCATTACTATGTCCTACAGTATGATTTTCTCATTTTCCACCTTTTTCAGGTTATCTCGCTATATTTGGGGTCCTTCAGTATGATATTTTAATTTTCTACTTTTTTCAGGGTTTCTTGCCATATTCTGGGTCCTACAGTGTGTATCTTTAATTTTCTAATTTTTTCAGGTTTTCTCGCCATATTCTGGGTCCTTCAGTGTGAGTTTTTAATTTTCCTCGTTTTTCAGGTTTTCTCGCCATATTCAAGGTCCTTCAGTGTGAATTTTTAATTTTCTACGTTTCCATGATTTTTAGTCATATTCTGGGTCCTACAGTATGATTTTCTCATTTCCACATTTTTAGTTTGTTTTGCCATATTCCAGATCCTTCAGTGTGAATTTTTAATTTTCCACGTTTTTCAGTATTTCTCCCAATATTCTGCGTAATACAGTGTGTTTTTTTAATTTTCCACTTTTTTCATAGATTGTCGCCATAATCGAGATTTTTCAGTGTTTTTATTGCCATATTCTAGGTATTACAGTATGATTTTCTCATTTTTCGATCCTTTCATGGTTTGTCACCATATTTCAGGTCCTACAGTGTGATTTTCACATTTTTCGACTTTTTCAAGTTTTATCACCATATTCCAGGTCCTACAGTGTGATTTTCTAATTTTCCACATTTTTCAGGATTTCTCGCCATATTCCAGTTCTTCAGTGTGAGTTTTTAATTATCCATGTTTTTCAGGGTTCCTCACCATATTCCAGGTACTACAGTGTTCTTTTCTCATTTTCCCTATTTTTCAGGATTTCTCTCCCTATTCCAGGTCCTTCAGTGTGAGTTTTTAATTTTCCAAGATTTTCACTGTTTCTTGCCTTATTCCAGGTCCTTCAGTGTGAGTTTTTAATTTTTGACATTTTTCATGGTTAATCGCCATATTCTAGGTACTACAGTATGATTTTCTCATTTTTCGACGTTTTCAGGGTTTCTCACCAGATTCTAGGTCCTATAGTGTGATTTTCTTATTTTTCGAGTTTTTCAGGGTTTCTTACCATATTCCAGGTCCTACAGTGTGATTTTCTCATTATTGGACTATACAGGTTTTCTCACCATATTCCAGGTCCTAAAGTGTGATTTTCTCATTTTTAGACTTTTTAAGGGTTTCTACCATATTCCAGGTCCTACTATCTGATTTTCTCATTTTCCACATTTTTTCAGGATTTCTTGCCATATTCCAGGCCTTCAATGTGATTTTTTAATTATCCACGTTTTTCAGGGTTTCTCGCCATATTCCAGGTCCTTCAGTGTGATTTTCTCATTTTCCACATTTTTCAGGATTTCTTGCCATATTCCAGCCCCCTGTTTGAATAATTAATTATCCATGTTTTTCAGGGTTTCTTGCCATATTCTGGGACCTACAGTTTGATTTACTCATTTTTCGACTTTTCCAGGGTTTCTCACCATATTCCAGGTCCTACACTGTGATTTTTTCATTTTCCACATTTTTCAGGATTTATTGCCATATTCCAGTCCTTTAGTGTGATTTTTTAATTATCCACGGTTTTTTTTTTTTTTTTTTTTTTTGGTCTCTCGCCGTATTCCAAGTTTTTCAGTATGAGACCTTAATTATCGGCATTTTTTCAGGGTTTCTCACCATATTCCAGGTCCTACAATGTGATTTTCTCATTATTCGACTATACAGGGTTTCTCACCATATTCCAGGTACTAGATATGATTTTCTGATTTTTCTACTTCTTCAGGGTTTCTCAACATTTTCCAGGTTCTACAGTGTGATCTTCTCATTTTTCGACTTATTCAAGTTTTCTCACCATATTCCAGGTCCTACAGTGTGATTTTCTCATTTTCCACATTTTTCAGGATTTCTTGCCATATTCCAGGCCTTGTGTGATTTTTTAATTATCCACGTTTTTATAGTTACTCGCCATATTCCAGGTCCTACAGTGTGATTTTTCCTTTTCAATGATTTTCAGGTTTTCTTGCCCTATTCCTGGTCCTACAGGGTAAGTTTTTAATTTTCCACATTTTTCGGGGTTTATCGCAATATTCTAGATACTTCAGTATGATTTCTCATTTTTCCCCTGTTTCTGGGTTTCTAGACACATTCCAGGTCCATCAGTGTGATTTTCTCATTTTCCACCTTTTTCTGGGTTTCTCTCCATTTTCCAGGTCCTAGAGTGTGAGTTTCTCATTTTCCACGTTTTTCAGGGTTTCTCGCCATATTCCAGGTCATTCACTGTTCGATTTTAATTTTCCACATTTTTCAGAGTTTCTTGTCATATTCCAAGTCCTAGAGTGTGAGTTTTTAAATTTCCATCTTTTTCAGGTTTTCTTGCCATAAACCATGTCCTACAATGTGAGTTTCTCATTTTCCACGTTTTTCAGGTTTTCTCTCCATATTCCTGTTCCTACAATGTTAGTTTTTAATTTTCCACGTTTTTCAGGGTTTCTCGCCATATTCCAGGTCCTGCAGTTTGAATTTCTTATTTTCAACATTTTTCAGTGTTTCTTCCCATATTCTAGGTCCTACAGTGAGATTTTATCATTTTTCATGATTTTCAGGTTTTCTCGCCATATCCCAGGTCCTTCAGTGTGAGTTTTTTTTTTTTAATTTATTATATGCAAGTACACTGTAGCTGTCTTCAGACACTCCAGAAGAGGGCGCCAGATCTCTTTACGGATGGTTGTGAGCCACCATGTGATTGCTGGGTTTTGAACTCTGTACCTTTGGAAGAGCAGTCGGGTGCTCTTACCCACTGAGCCATCTCACCAGCCCTCAGTGTGAGTTTTTAATTTTCCACGGTTTTCTGTGTTTCTTGCCATATTCCATATCCTACCATTTGAGTTTCTTTTTGTTCACATTATTCAGGGGTTCTTGCCATATTCTAGGTACTGCAGTGTGATTTTCTCATTTTTCATTATTTTTTAGGTTTTTTAATTATCCGATTTTTTCAGGTTTTCTCCCCATATTCTAAGTCCTGCAGTGTGATTTTGTCATTTTCCACCTCTTTCTGGGTTTCTTGCCACATTCCAGGTCCTCCAGTGTGAGTTTCTCTTTTTCCACGTTTTATAGGGAATCTTGCCATATTCCAGGTCCTAGAGTGTGAGTTTTTAATTTTCCACGTTTTTCAGGATTTCTCACCATATTCCAGGTCCTACAGTGTGATTCTCTCATTTTCCACAATTTTAAGGTTTTCTTTCCATATTCCAGTTCTTATAGTTTGAGTTTCTCATTTTTCACATTTTTCAGTTCTTCTCACCATATTCCAGGTCCTAGAGTGTGAGTTTTTAATTGTTCACGTGTTTCAGGGTTTCTTGTCATATTCCAGATTCTACAGTGTGATTTTCACATTTTCTGTGATTTTTCAGGTTTTCTTGCCATATTCCCAGTCCTATAGTATAAGTTTTCAATTTCCCATGTTTGTCAAGGTTTCTCGACATATTCCAAGTCCTATAGTTTGAGTTTCTCATTTTTCGGTGTTTCTAGCCTTATACCAGGTCCTGCAGTGTTATTTTCTCATTTTCTACCTTTTTCTGTGTTTCTTGCCATATTCCAGGTCCCACAGAGTGAATTTCTTATTTTCCACCTTTTTCATGTTTTCTCAACATATTCCATATTCAACTGTGTGAGTTTATAATTTTCCACGTTTTTCAGGGTTTCTCAGCATATTCCAGGTCCTACAGTTTGGGTTTCTCATTTTCAAAGACTTTCAGTGTTTCTCTCCATATTCCAGGTCCTACAGTGTGATTTTCTCATTTTTCATACTTTGCAGGTTATTGGGTGTGAGTTTTTTATTTTCAATTTTTTTCAGGTTTTCCTGCCATATTCCACGTCCTACAGTTTGATTTTCTCATTTTTCAGGATTTGAAGTTTTCTTGTCATATTTTAGGTCCTACACAGTTAGTTTTTTTTTTTATTTTCCACTTTTTAAAGATTTTCTTACTATATTCCAGGTCCTAGAGTGTGAGTTTCTCATTTTCCACGTTTTTCAGGGTTTCTCGCCATATTCCATGTCCTACAGGTTTAATTTTTAATTTTCAACATTTTTCAGAGTTTTTCACCATATCCCAGTTCCTACAGTTTTAATTTCCATTTTCCATGTTTTTTAGAGTTTCTCGCCATATTCCAGGACCTACAGTGTGAGTTTTTAATTTTCCACGTGTTTCAGGGTTTCTTGCCATATTCCAGCTTCTACAGTTTGATTTTCTCATTGTTCATGATTTTCAGGATTTCTTGCCATATTCCCAGTCCTATAGTGTAAGTTTTCAATTTTCCATGTTTGTCAAGGTTTCTCAACATATTCCAAGTCCTATAGTTTGAGTTTCTCATTTTTCAGTGTTTCTAGCCTTATACCAGGTCCTGCAGTGTTATTTTCTCATTTTCTTTTTTTTTAAAGATTTATTTATTTATTATATGTAAGTACACTGTAGCTGTCCTCAGACACTCCAGAATGGGGAGCCAGATCTTGTTACGGATGGTTGTGAGCCACCATATTTTCTTGCCATGTCCCTGGTCCTACACTGTTATATTTTTATTTTCCACGTTCTTCAGGTTTTCTCGCCATATTCCAGATCCTACAGTTTGAGTTTTTAATTTCTACGTTTTTCAAGGTTTCTCTCCATATTCCAGTTCCTACAGTGTGATTTTCTCATTTTAAATGTATTTCCGTTTTCTTGTCATGTTCCAGGTTCTCCAGGGTAAGTTTTTAATTTTTCACGTTTTTCAGGGTTTCTTGCGATATTCCAGGTACTGCATTATGATTTTCTCATTTTTCCACTATTTCTGGGTTTCTAGACACATTCCAAGTCCTACAGTGTGGTTGTCTCATTTTCCACCTTTTTCCGGGTTTCTTCCCATATTCCAGTTCCTACAGCGTGAGTTTCTCATTTTCCACGTTTTTTTTTTCATTGTTTGTTGCCATATTCCAGGTCCTACAGTGTTTGTTTTTAAATTTCCACGTTTTTCAGGGTTTCTCATCATATTTCTGTTCCTACCGTTTGAGTTTATCATTTTTCACATTTTTCAGTATTTGTGGCCATATACCTGGTCGTAGAGTGTAAGTTTTTAAATTTCCACTGTTTTTCAGGGTTTCTCACAATATTCCAGGTCCTACATTGTGAGTTTTCAATTTTCGACGTTTTTCAGGGTTTATCGCCATATTCAAGGTCTACAGTGTGATTTTCTCATATTTGATGATTTTCACTTTTTCTTTCCATATTTCAGTTCCTACAGTGTTATTTTTTATGTTTCACGTTTTTTAGGGTTTCTCTGTCACTGTGCTCAACTGTGGTTTTACAATGCTCCACTGTGATGTCCCACTTCTCTACGCTGTTGTCACCCTGCTCTAATGTGATCTCACAGTGCTCCACTGTGGTGTCACAGTGCTCCACTTCGTTGTCACAATGCTCCACTTTGGTGTCACAGTATGCCACTGTGGTATCAGAGTTCTCCTCTCTGTTGTCACAATGCTCCACTGTGGTGTCACATGCTCCACTGTGTTGTCAGAGTCCTCCACTGTAGTTTCATTGTGGTTCACTGTGGGGAGACAGTGCTGCACTGAGGTATCACAGTGGTCCACTGTTGTGTCACAGTGCTCACTGTGGTTTATCAGTGCTCTACTGTGGTATCACAGTGCTCTACTGTCATGTCACAGTGCTCCACTCTACTGTCACCGTGCTGCTTTGTGTTGTCACAGTGCTGCACTGTGGTGTCACACTGCTACACTATTGGTCACAGTGTTCCACCTTTCTGACACAGTTCTCCACAGTGATGTAAGTGTGCTCCCCTCACTGTCACACTGCTACACTGTCATGTCACAGTGCTCAACTGTCATGTCACAATGCTCCACTCTGATGCCACAGTGGTTCACTGTGCTGTCACAGTGGTCCACTGTGCTGTCACAGTGCTGCACTGTAGTGTCACAGT
Organism: Mus caroli; assembly: GCF_978045245.1. Taxonomy (NCBI): domain Eukaryota; kingdom Metazoa; phylum Chordata; class Mammalia; order Rodentia; family Muridae; genus Mus; species Mus caroli. The sequence goes on from NW_028227657.1 coordinate 43,111, forward strand.
GCTCCACTCTCGGGTCACAGTACTCCACTCTGCTGTCACAGTGCTCCACAGTGGTGTCACAGTGCTTTACAGTGCTTTACAGTGATGTCAGAGTGTTCCACTCTGATGTTGCACTGCTCTACTCTGTTGTCACACTCCTCCACTGTGGTGTCATTGTGCTCCTCTGTGGTGTCACAGTGCTCCTCTTCGTTGTCACAGTGCTCCACGGTGCTGTCACCCTACTCCTCTGTGGTGTCACATTTCTTCACTGTGGTGTCACAATTCTCCACTGTGGTGTCACATTCTCCACTGTGGTTTCACATGCTCCAGTGTGTTGTCATATACTCTAAAGATGCTACAACACAGAACAAAGATACGTGCACCAATGTGTTCACTGAACCCTAATTTTTAATAACCATGAGCTGGAAACAACCCAGATGTCCCTCTATGGAAGAATTGTTACAGAAACTGTGGTACATTTACACAATGGAATACTACTCATATATTAAAAAGTGATCGCATCATAAACGTTGTAGGCACATGGATGGAACTAGAAAATATTTTCTTGAGTGAGGTAACCCAAATCCAAAATGTCTTGCATGGTATGTACTCACCCATAAGTGGATTTTAGCCCAAAAGCTCAGAACACCCATGCAACAACTAAAAGTCAAATGAAGTTTTACAAGAAGTGAGACCAAAGTGTCGGTTCTTCAAACCTACTTAGAAGTGGTAACAAAATAATCAAGGCAGGCAGAGGAAGGGGGGGTATCAGGGTGGGAGGGAGAAAGGGAGGGGAAGAAAGAAGAAAGGACAGGGTCAGGTATGGGAAGAGACAGGAGAGACGTCTAGAGGGCCAGGAGAATGAATAGGAATAAGTAGCAGCGGGGTTTGGGGAACTAGGAGATGCACTAGAAATTCCCAGATGCCAGGAATTCAAGAGGTTCCCAGAACTCAATGGCATAACAACAGCTGAAATACAGGGGAGATGGAGCCTGAAGGGACTACATCCAGGAGATGGACATGGGACTCAGTTGAGGGATGGGGACACCCACCCATTTAAAAAAAATACTGAAAATTTTCTCTGTCTAAATGAAATTTAGGGACAAAAATGGAGCAGAGATTGAAGGAAAGGCCATCCAGAGACTATAGCACTGTATTCTACCCACAGACACAAAACCCCAACACTACTGCTGATGCCAAGATGTGCTTACAGACAGGAGCCTTGTATGTCTGTGTATCCTCGGAGAGCCTCTGTCAGCAACTGACTAAGACAGATGGAGAAACTCACAGAAACTATTGGACTGAGTGTGGGGACCCCAATGGAAAAATTAGGGGAAGGGCTGAAGGAGCTGAAGGGGATGGCAACCCCACAGGACGAACAACAGTATCAATTAACCAGATCCCTCAGAGCTCCCAGGGAGTAATTTACCAACTAAAGGAGTATACATGGGCGGGTTCATGACTAAAAATACTTATGTAGCAGAGAACTAACTTGTCTGGCGTCAGTGGGAGGGGTGGCACTTTGTCCTGTTGAGGCTTGATACTCCAGAGAAGGGGGATACTAGAGGGATTAGATGGGAGTGGCTGGGTGGGGAGGGGGAAAATTTGGGCCTCAGGGAGGGGAGAGCAGGAGGGAGATAACAACTGAAATATAAACAAGTGAAATGATTAATACATTTTAAAGGGTAGAGAGGTTGAGATCATCCTTGGTTGTGTATTGGATGTGAAGCCTGCCTGGGAAAATGGGAGGAGAAGTGGAGAGGGAAAGAAAGAGCAAGGGGCAGAGAAATCAAGTCCCTCTTGAGCTGTGTGCCAAGATGCCGTGTAGAAGACAATCGATTAAGAAAATAGAACAGAGTCTGTTGGCTCCAGCTTAGACTCTATTACTGCCTTTGACCTCCTCTCCCTTCCTCCTCCAGGTTGATGACTCTGTGGTTAAAGCCAGCTGATACTCTAGCCAGAACACAAACACCTGGAGCAGTACTCTTAGGGGTAATTCTTCACAAACCATGCCAATAGCCACTCTGCACTCTTCAGTGCAACAGAAGGAAGGAGGATGGGAGTAAGGAGGAGACAGTGGAAGGAAATAGAACAAGATGGAAGGACAAAGGAAAGAAAGGAGAGTCACTAACAAGACATACGTTATCAAAGACATAGTGAGTGACTAGTCCATTTCCCAGAATATAGCGACGTAAAACTAGCTTTACCAAAACAATTATTTGGTGTCAATTTATTGATTTCCTTAGTTGTTTACTAAAGTGTTGCTTGCACTCTGTTTGCAGAGCCCAGCTTCACTTGCTACCTGAACCAGAGAGGCCTAAAGAGCCAGGTGAGGCAGTGGCCCAGTGCCCTTCCCAGCCTGCTGACTGATGCCAGCACTTAAACACTAGCTTTTCCACCCTACCTTATGGTATTAAAGTATAAAATGAAATTACAAAGACTTGCAGGAGCTGTCTTGGCTTCGGTCCACCTTTGACATCTCTCTTCCACTCTCAGTTGTTTCCGTGTGATTATTCCAGGAAGGTTATTCCAACAATCACTGTTCTTGGACTCAAAGTATCTGTTTTTTTTTTTTTTCTTTCAGAGTGCTCCCTAAATCACAGACCAATTTGCTGGAGCCCAAATCATAGTCCACCAGCAGTCTTTTTCCCACCTTGAAAGAATGTTAGAAGTCACAAAACTGGCTCTTATTCTTAAATAGAAATTCAAACCGAAGATCACCCATTAATTAACCAAGTTAATTCAAAAAATTATTATTCTCCCTGGACCCTCCCAGGTCCCCAATCATTATTTCAGTCCACAGTCACTGTCAGACAAGCAACCTCTCTTCTTTTGGCCTTCCTGCTCATCCATCTTCTAGTCTGTTTTCTGCCTCCCTCTCTAGTCGAGGGAAGTAAAAGGCTTTCGCACTGATAGGAGCTGATCCATCACAGCTTGTTTTATTTAAAAAACAAAAATAAACCCTCTCCCAGGTTTTATCAGCCATGTAGACCCGAATAGACTAAATTTGCCTTTGTGAGGTTGTTACTAAAAACATAAAGTGACATGGATATCACTCACTCCTGTATGGGCAGTACTTCGGAGGCGAGGTTAAGGAGATTTCAAAGTCAGCCTGGGAACCAGCCAGGGGGCCGGGGTTGTGGGGGCAGTGGACAAAAGAGCTAAATGTATTTAGTTCTTCCCTTATTAATGACCTCTTCTTTCAGCTAACACCTACTTTTGCCTCTTCCAAAAGTAGTTAACAGTTACTTTTGCCTATTAGCTAAGCGCATGAAAGTGATGCTGAGAGAGAAGTTGGGGCAGCCCCCTACTGAAAAAGGAGAGAGCTCAGCTGATTATGTAAGGCTGGATAGAAGAAATCAGGGCCTTCTCTGCATCCCACATATACAGTCGCAGGACTGAATGCCACCTTGGAAGCCTGGCCACTGTTCAGGACCTTGAATATTTCGCTGGGAGCCTCGAAGTGTAGACACCAGAACACCAGAGGTATCAGGGTTTGAATCAAGCCTCCCACCCCGGAGAGATGCCCGAAGCGACTCCTTAGAGGAGTCCCTCTCTTCTTTCATGGTATCTGGCAGTTTACCCAGTGGTGAAAATTCGGCAGAATCTGAGGCTTGTTCGGTTAAGTCCACACTGTGCCTTCCAGCTCACAGAACCCTAGAAGGACTCATTCCTCCTACTCGCATCTATTCATTCTCTGCACAGGAATCCACCTTGTGATTTCAAAACACTGAGCTGGGAGACCCAGGCTCAGTCAAGACTCTACAGAGGCCAGAGGGCTGACTGTGGTTCTTGGAGTATGTTTCCTATCCTAAGTGCAAGGACTTCTTAAATGTAAAAATCCTTTGCCTTTTTATGGAGATTATGGAAAAAAGGGAAGTTCCAAGGCAGATTCGCAAAGCTGAGACCCTTGCCAGGTTTGGCAGCACCTCTCCTTTCTTAGATCTGCGCACCAGGGGACCTGAAAATGCTAGTCCAGCAAATCTGAAGAGGTCACAGGCTCTTGACTACTTTTTGGGTCCTGTGGGTTGGACCCAAGCAAACTAGTGATGATTAAAGCCAGTGATCTGGAACCAGATTTGCACTTAAGGGCTAATGGCAAATTTCAAAGCGGTTTTTATTTGCCAGCCACATGTCTTGCAGCTAGTCTCACAATCCTGTTTAGCTATTTGTGTTTCTTCTCATGTAGCTCAGGGTATGTCAAATACACTAAAGACCTGACTAGAAGCTGGTGCATCTAGAGGCCTGCTCCAGTTCTCCCTGATTTGCCAGAGCAGCTGGATTGATTTTTTTTTAATTCCAACATTTTCCAATAATTGTATCCTTCAGGCTAATTTGAATAATGCAAGCAATTCTTGGTGGACATTTTGAGTTATGAGCTGATGCTGTAGCTCATCTAATTGCTTGCCTAAGCCTGGGTTCCAACCTGAACCCCAGATTAATACACATGCCTATCTTTCAAGCACACAAGAAGTGAAGGCATGAAGATTAGAATTGCAGCTATCCTTGACTTTGTCAGGAGCAGCCTAAGGTAAAGGAACAAGACTCTACCTAAAACAGAAAACAAGGTCCAAAGAAACCAACCAAAAATACCACTTTGGGTACTTACGAATTTCCATTTTCATTTGTTTAGTCATAGCTTCTAAGGAGCCAAGTTTGACTTTTAATCCTCAGGGTTTGATTGGCAAAAGAAGAGGACTGGTCCAAGATTTGATCCTAGGAAGATCCTCTCAAACCCTAAGCGAGAATCCTCTAGGGGTAGGACCAACAAGCCTTAAAGAGAAGCTCCAGCTAGTCTTTCTAAGAGGGATATCTTGGAATCCTCTGGTTGAATTCAGTAAACACCAAAAGAATTGAGTTTCAGATCTACCTGAAAAGGGTAATCCAAGATTACCCAGTGCCCCAATTGCTCGAGAATGTCAAAACTAGTGTAGAGTCTGTAACACTTGCACCCACTGCAATTTAGTACACCCAGTGCTGCTTCAAGCAGAGCAAAAAACCCACCAAATTCTCCCTACTTCAGTTCTAATGTCAGAGATACAGAAAGCAGAACCCCAATCATGGGGCCCTCTTGGGAAGCGCCAGCATTGTCTCCAATCGAGACCCAACTAAAATAACATCTCGTCCAACGTTGGGCTCAAACCAACGACCCTGAGATTAATAATCTCGTGCTCTAATGACTGTGCTAGATGGGGAACTGTTCTTTAGCTTAGAAGTTTACTAATTGTGACCACCACTGGGTAAGCATCCCCAGAGCAAATCCTTGGTGAGCACCTGCTCAGTTGGCATATCATATAAATACAATGCAGACAGGCAAAGCCATGGCTGGCACTGGAGGAGCATGGTTAAACCTGTTTCCATTGCTGTAGCAGGTCTTTGCTCATCTGATCAGTATTTGCTTACACAACTGTATATTGGCCTCAACAGACGTCTGTGTTGTCCTCTGTTTCCCCCAAATTGAACGTAAACTAAATGTAAGAAATGTCTCCTGTGAGTCTGGCACCCTGATTTTGTTTTTAACAGACATAGCGTGTCAAGTCTGAGCCTAGGTGGCACAGGATCTGGGAGCTGACGTAGGGTGGCCATAGAGGCCAACAGGTCAGTCAAGGGAATCCAACTAGAGCTCAAATGACTAACCTAGATGTCAGTAGGGTTAAGTTGGGGATACTAGTGAGGGTCCAACCAATCCAGGGGTACAGATCTGAGCCAAAGTAGGCTCAGGCAATGTCCTATCCACACCCACGCTTGGGGCTTCTCCTAGGTCCTTTTCTGTCAGAGTGCCAGGAATCTGGTTCTTACCTATGCCTCTGGAATGGGACCTATCACACTGCACACAGAATACCAGATGCTTTCATTGAAGCATCAAGAACACAGAGAAATGGCTGTCAGTCTTCAGGTGTATCCTATCCTCTAGTCCTATTTCCAAATTAAGTGCTTGGCTGAGCTGCCTCATTATGTAATTGCAAACCTTCCTAATCGTGGAAGGAAGAGGCACAAAAGAACCAGCATAGGAAGGAAAACACTCATCACCTCCTTTTTTACTTTTTTCAGGTTTTCTCACCTATTTTGGGTCCTTCAGTGTGAGTTTTTAATTTTCCTCGTTTTTCAGGTTTTCTCGCCATATTCAGGGTCTTTCAATGTGAATTTTTAATTTTCCACGTTTTTCAGGTTTTTTTTGTCATATTCTGTGTCTACAGTGTGATTTTCTCATTTCCACCTTTTTCAGGTTTTCTTGCTGTATTCCAGGTCCTTCAGTGTAAATTTTTAATTTTCCACGTTTTTCAGTATTTCTCGCCATATTCTGGGTAATACAGTGTGAATTTTTAATTTTCCCCTTTTTTCATGGTTTCTCTCCATAATCTGGTTCTGAAAGTGTCAATTTTTAATTTTCACCTTTTCAGGGTTTCTCTGCATATTCTGGGTCCTGCAGTGTGATTTTCTCATTTTCCAGGTTTTTCAAGTTTTTTCGTAATTCTGGGTCCTACAGTGTGATTTTCTCATTTTCCACCATTTTCAGGTTTTCTCACCATATATGGGGTCCTTCAGTGTGAGTTTTTAATTTTCTACATTTTTCAAGTTTTCTCGCCATATTCCGGGGTCCTTCAGTGTGAATTTTTAATTTTCTACTTTTTTCAGTTTTTCTCATCTATTCTGTGTCCTTCAGTGTTAGTTTTTAATTTTCCTCAATTTTCAGGTTTTCTTGCCATATTCCGTGTCCTTCAGTGTTAATTTTTTTTATTCCACGTTTTTCAGGTTTTTTGGTAATATTCTTGGTCCTACAGTGTAATTTCCTCATTTCCAAGTTTTTCAGGTTTTCTTGCCGTATTCCAGGTCCTTCAGTGTGAATTTTTAATTTTCCACGTTTTTCAGAATTTCTCGACATATTCTGGGTAATACAGTGTGAATTTTCCACTTTTTTCCTGTTTTCTTGCCATATTCTGGGACTGACAGTGTGAATTTTTAATTTTCACCTTTTTCAGGGTTTCTAAGCATATTCTGGGTCCTGCAGTGTGATTTTCTCATTTTCCACGTTTTTCAAGTTTTTACTTAATTCTGGGTCCTTCAGTGTGAGTTTATAATTTTCCTAGTTCTTCAGGATTTCTCGCCATATTCGGGGTCCTTCAGTGTGAATTTTTAATTTTCCACGTTTTTCAGGTTTTTTGCTCATATTCTGGGTCTTACAGAATGATTTTATCATTTTCACGTTTTTCAGGGTTTCTTGGCGTATTCCAGGTCCTTCACTGTGAATTTTGAATTTTCCACGTTTTTCAGTATTTCTTGCCATATTCTGGGTAATACAGTGTGAATTTTTAATTTTCCACTTTTTTCAGGGTTTCTTGCCATAATCTGGGTCCGACAGTGTGAATTTTTAATTTTCACCTTTTCAGGGTTTCTTGGCATATTCTGGGTCCTGCAGTGTGATTTTCTCATTTTCCTCGTTTTTCAAGTTTTAATGTAATTCTGGGTCCTACACTATGATTTTCTCATTTTCCACTTTTTCAGGTTTTCTCGCCATATTTGTGGTCCTTCTGTGTGAGTTTTTAATTTTCTATTTTTTTCAGGATTAATCGCCATATTCGGGGTCCTTCAGTGTGAATATTTAATTTTTACTTTTTTCAGTTTTTCTCACCTATTCTGGGTCCTTCAATGTGAGTTTTTAATTTCCCTCGTTTTTCAAGTTTTCTCGCCATATTCGGGGTGTTTCAGTGTGAATTTTTAATTTTCCACGTTTTTCAAGTTTTTGTCATATTCTGGGTCTTACAGTGTGATTTTCTCATTTCCACCTTTTTCAGGTTTTCTTGCCGTATTCCAGGTCCTTCAGTGTGAATTTTTAATTTTCCACATTTTTCAGTATTTCTCGCCATATTCTGGGTAATACAATGTGAATTTTTAATTTTCCAATTTTTTCATGGTATCTCGCCATAATCTGGGTCAGACAGTGTGAATTTTTAATTTTCACCTTTTCAGGGTTTCTCTGCATATTCTGGGTCCTGCAGTGTGATTTTCTCATTTTCCACGTTTTTCAAGTTTTTTCGTAATTCTGTGTCCTACAGTTTGATTTTCTCATTATACACCTTTTTCAGGTTTTCTCGCCATATTTGGGGTCCTTCACTGTGAGTTTTTAATTTTCTATATTTTCAGGGTTTCTCGCCATATTCTGGGTCCTACAGCGTGCATTTTTAATTTTCTACTTTTTTCAGGGTTTCTCGCCATATTCTGTGTTCTACAGCGTGTATTTTTAATTTTCTACTTTTTTCAGGGTGTCTCGCCATATTCTGGATCCTTCATTGTGAGTTTTAAATTTTACTTGTTTTTCAGGTTTTGTTGCCGTATTCCAGGTCCTTCAGAGTGAATTTTGAATTTTCCACGTTTTTCAGTATTTCTTGCCATATTCTGGGTAATACAGTGTGAGTTTTTATTTTTCTACTTTTTAAAGTGTTTCTCCCCATATTCGGGGTACTACAGTGTAATTTTCTCATTTTCGTCGTTTTTCAAGTTTTTTCGCAATTCTGTTTCCTTCAGTGTGAGTTTTTAATTTTCCTCGTTTTTCAGGTTTTCTCTCCAAATTCCGGGTCTTTCAGTGTGAATTTTTAATTTTCCACGTTTTTCAGGTTTTTTCGTCATATTCTGGGTCTTACCGTGTGATTTTCTCATTTCCACGTTTTTCAGGTTTTCTTGCCATATTCCAGGTCCCTCAGTGTGAATTTTTAATTTTCCACGTTTTTCACTATTTCTCGCAATATTCTGGGTAATACAGTGTGAATTTTTAATTGTCCTCTTTTTAATGGTTTCTCAAGATAATCTGGGTCCGACAGTATGAATTTTTATTTTTCAAGTTTTTCAGGGTTTCTCCGCATATTCTGTGTTTTGCCGGGTGATTTTCTCAATTTCGAAGTTTTTCAATTTTTTTCGCAATTCTGGGTCCTACAGTGTGATTTTCTTATTTTCCACCTTTTTCAGGTTTTCTCTCCATATTCGGGGTTCTTCAGTGTGAGTTTGTAATTTTCAACTTTTTTCAGGGTTTATCGCCATATTCTGGGTCCTACATTGGGATTTTGTCATTTTCCACTTTTTCCAAGTTTTTTCCCAATTCTGGGTCCTACAGTGTGATTTTCTCATTTTCCACCTTTTTCAGGTTTTCTGGCCATATTTGGGTCCTTGAGTGTGAGTTTTTAATTTTCTACTTTTCAGGGTTTCTCGCCATATTCTGGGTCCTACAGAGTGTATTTTTAATTTTCCACGTGTCTCAGGGTTTCTAGCCATATTCTGGGCCCTACACTGTGATTTTCTCATTTTCGACATTTTTCAAGTTTTTTCGTAATTCTGGGTCCTACAGTGTGATTTTCTTATTTTCCACCTTTTTCAGGTTTTCTCTCCATATTTGGGGTCCTTCAGTGTGAGTTTGTAATTTTCTACTTTTTTCAGGGTTTCTTGCCATATTCTGGGTCCTTCAGTGTGAATTTTTATTTTCCTCGTTTTTCAGGTTTTCTTGCCATATTCCAGGTCCTTCAATTTGAATTTTTAATTTTCCTCATTTTTCAGGTTTTTTCCACATCTTCTGGGTCCTACACTGTGATTTCTCATACCACGTTTTTCAGGTTTTCTTGCCATATTCCAGGTCCTTCAGTGTGAATGTTTACTTTTCCACATTTTTCAGTATTTCTCGCCCTATTCTGGGTAATACAGTGTGAATTTTTAATTTTCCACTTTTTTCATCTTTTATTGCCATATTGTGGGTCCGACAGTGTAAATTTTTAATGTTCACGTTATTCAGGGTTTCTCGGCATATTCTGGGTCTTGCAGTGTCATTTTCTCATTTTCGACGTTTTTCAATTTTTTTCGTAATTCTGGGTTCTACACTGGGTTTTATCATTTTCCACCTTTTTCATGTTTTTCGCCGTATTCGGGGTCCTTCAATGTGAGTTTTTAATTTTCTACTTTGTTCAGGGTTTCTCGCCATATTCTGGGTCCTACAGTGTGATTTTCACTTTTTCCAACTTTTTCTGGTTTTCTAGGCATATTCTGGGTCTTCAGTGAGAGTTTTTAATTTTTTACTTTTTTCAGTGTTTCTCGCCCTATTCTGTGCCCTACAGTGTGAATTTTAAATTTTCCACGGTTTTCAGGGTTTTTCGCCATATTCTGGTTCCTATAGTGTGAATTTTTAATTTTTTCACTTTTTCAAGTAATTTTTGTTTTATTCCGGGTCCTACTGTGTGATTTTCTCATTTTCCACCTTTTTCAGTTTTTCTCGGCATATTCGGGGTCCTTCAGTGTGAGTTTTTAATTTTCTACTTTTTTCAGGTTTTCTCGCCATATTCTGGATACTACAGCCTGTATTTTTCATTTTCCACGTTTTTCAGGGTTTCTCGGCCTATTCAGGGTCCTGCAGTGTGAATTTTTAATTTTCCACGTTTTAAAGTTTTTTTCCTCATAATCTGGGTCCTACAGTGTGAATATTTCATTTTCCATGTTTTTCAGTTTTTCTCGCCATATTCTGTGTCCGACAGTTTGAATATTTAATTTTCACGTTTTTCAGGGTTTCTCTGCATATTCGGGGTCCTACAGTGTTGTTTTCTCATTTTCTATTTTTTCAGGGTTTTTTGCCATATTCTGTGTCCTACACCGTGTACTTGTGTATTTTTAATTTTCCACGTTTATCAGGGTTTCTAGGCATATTATGGTTCCTACAGTGGTGATTTTCTCATTTTCCCCGTTTTTCAAGTTTTTTTGCAATTCTGGGTCCTACAGTGTGAATTTCTCATTTTCCACCTTTTTCAGGGTTTCTTGCCATATTCCAGGTCTGTCGATGAGAGTTTTTAATTTTCCATTTTTTAAGGTTTCTCGCCATATTCCAGTTCCTACAGTGTGAGTTTTTTATTTTCCAGGATTTTTCATTACATTCAATTTCCTTCAGTGTGAATTTTTTATTTTCCACGTTTTTTCAGGGTTTCCCAACATATTTTGGGTCCTACAGATGAATTTTTAACCACGTTTTTCAGGTTTTCTTGCCATATTCCAGGTCTTTCTGAGTGAGTTGTTAATTTTCCCCTTTTTTCAAGTTTATTCGGAATTCTGGGTCCTACAGTGTGATTATTCTCATTTTCCACCTTTTTCATGTTTAATTGCCATATTCAGGGTCCCTTCAGTGTGAGTTTTTAATTTTCTACTTTTTTCAGGGTTTCTTGACATATTCTAGGTCCTTCAGGTGCTTGTTTTTACTCTTCCAATTTTTCAGGTTTTTCTCGCCATATTCCAGATCCTTGAGTGTGAGTTGTTAATTTCCATGTTTTTCAGGTTTTCTCACCATATTCGGGTTCCTTCACTGTGAAATTTTTAATTTTCTACTTTTTTCAGGGTTTGCCGCAATATTCTGGTTCCTACAGCGTGTATTTTTAATTTTCCACGTTTCTCAGGGTTTCTTGGCATATTCTGTGTCCTACAGTGTCAATTTTTAATTTTAAAAGTTTTTACGTTTTTTTCGTCATATTCTGGGTTCTACAGTGTGAATTTTTAATTTTCCACGTTTTTCAAGGTTTCTTGCCATATTCTGGTCCTACAATGTGAATTTTTAAATTTCAACTTTTCTCAGGTTTAATTTTCTACGTTTTTCAGGGTTTCTTGGCATATACTGTGTCCTACAGTGTGATTTTCTCATTTTCTATCTTTTTCAGGTTTTCTCGCCATATTCGAGGTCCTTCAGTGTGAATTTTTAATTTTCTACTTTCTTCAGGGTTTCTCACCATATTCTGAGTCCTACAGTGTGAATATTAAATTTTCCACGTTTTTAAGGGTTTCTCGCAATATTCTGGGTCCTACAATGTGATTTTCTCATTTTCCACCTTTCTCAGGTTTTCTCCTTATATTCTGGGTCCTACAGCGTGTATTTTTAATTTTCCCACGTTTTTCAGGGTCTCGGCATATTCTGAGTCCTACAGTGTGATTTACTCATTTTCCAACTTTTTCAGGTTTTCTCGGCATATTCTGAGTTCTACAGTGTGAATTTTTTAATTTTCCACGTTTTTCAGGTTTTCTCGCCATATTCTGGGTCCTTCAGTGTGAGTTTTTAATTTCCTCGTTTTTCAGGTTTTCTCGCCATATTCCTGGTCCTTCAGTGTGAATTTTTAATTTTCCACGTTTTTCAGTATTCTCGCCATAATCTGCTTCTGACTGTGAATATTTAATTTCACGTTTTTCAGGGTTTCTAGGCATATTCTGGGTCCTGTAGTGTGATTTTCTCATTTTCCACGTTTTTCAAGTTGTTTGTAATTCTGGGTCCTACAGTGTGATTTTCTCATTTTCCACTTTTTTCAGGTTTTCTTGCCATATTTGGGGTCCTTCAGTGTGAGTTTTTAATTTTCTATTTTTTCAGGGTTTCTCGCCATAATCTGGGTCCTATAGCGTGTATTTTTAATTTTCCACGTTTTCAGGGTTTCTAGACATATTCTGGGTCCTACAGTTTGATTTTCTTTTTTTCGTCATTTTTCAAGTTTTATCACAATTCTGGGTCCTACAGTTTGATTATTCTCATTTTCCACCTTTTTCAGGTTTTCTCGCCATATTTGGGGTCCTTCAGTGTGAGTTTTTAATTTTCAACTTTTTTCAGGGTTTCTTGCCATATTCTGGGTCCTTCAGTGTGAGTTTTTATTTTTACTCGTTTTTCAGGTTTTATCGCCATATTCCGGGTCCTTTAGTGTGCATTTATAATTTTCCAAGGTTTCTCGCCATATTCAGTGTCCGAAAGTTTGAATTTTTAATTTTCAGGTTTTTCAGGGTTTCTCTGCATATTCTGGGTCCTTCAGTGTTATTTTCTCATTTTCCAAGTTTTTCTAGTTTTTTCATAATTCTGGGTCCTACAGTGTGATTTTCTCATTTTCCAACTTTGTCAGGTTTTATCGCCATATTTGGGGTCCTTCAGTGTGAGTTTTTAATTTTCCTCGTTTTTCAGGTTTTCACACCATTTTCCGGGACCTTCAGTGTGAACTTTTAATATTCCACGTTTTTCAGTGTTTTTTTTTTTTTGTCATATTCTGTGTCCTACAGTGTGATTTTTCTCATTTCGATGTTTTTCAGGTTTTCTTGCCGTATTCCAGGTCCTTCAGTGTGAATTTTTAATTTTCCATGTATTCCAGTATTTCTCCCCATACTCTGGGTAATACAGTGTGAGTTTTAAATTTTCCACTTTTTTTCATGGTTTCTCGCCATAATCCATGTCCTACAGCGTGTATTATTAATTTTCCACGTTTTCAGCGTTTCTACCCATATTCTGGGTCCTTCAGTGTGAATTTTTATTTTTACTCGTTTTTCAGGTTTTCTCGCCATATTCCTGGTCCTTCAGTGTGCATTTATAATTTTCCAATTTTTCATGTTTTCTCGCCATATTCTGTGTCCGAAAGTGTGAATTTTTAATTTTCAGGTTTTTCAGGGTTTCTCTGCATATTCTGGGTCCTTCAGTGTTATTTTCTCATTTTCCAAGTTTTTCTAGTTTTTTCGTAATTCTGGGTCCTACAGTGTGATTTTCTCATTTTCCAACTTTGTCAGGTTTTCTCGCCATATTTGGGGTCCTTCAGTGTGAGTTTTTAATTTTCCTCATTTTTCAGGTTTTCACGCCATATTCTGGGTCCTTCAGTGTGAATTTTTAATATTCCACGTTTTTCAGTTTTTTTCGTCATATTTTGGGTCCTACAGTGTGATTTTCTCATTTTCCACCTTTTTCAGGTTTTCTCCCCTTATTCTGGGTCCTTCAGTGTGAGTTTTTAATTTTCTTCCTTTTTCAGGTTTTCACACCATTTTCCGGGACCTTCAATGTGAACTTTTAATATTCCACGTTTTTCAGTGGTTTTTTTTTTTGTCATATTCTGTGTCCTACAGTGTGATTTTTCTCATTTCGACGTTTTTCAGGTTTTCTTGCCGTATTCCAGGTCCTTCAGTGTGAATTTTTAATTTTCCACGTATTCCAGTATTTCTCCCCATACTCTGGGTAATACAGTGTGAGTTTTAAATTTTCCACTTTTTTTCATGGTTTCTCGCCATAATCCATGTCCTACAGCGTGTATTATTAATTTTCCACGTTTTCAGCGTTTCTACCCATATTCTGGGTCCTTCAGTGTGAGTTTTTATTTTTACTCGTTTTTCAGGTTTTCTCGCCATATTCCGGGTCCTTCAGTGTGCATTTATAATTTTCCAATTTTTCATGTTTTCTCGCCATATTCTGTGTCCGAAAATGTGAATTTTTAATTTTCAGGTTTTTCAAGGTTTCTCTGCATATTCTGGGTCCTTCAGTGTTATTTTCTCATTTTCCAAGTTTTTCTAGTTTTTTCGTAATTCTGGGTCCTACAGTGTGATTTTCTCATTTTCCAACTTTGTCAGGTTTTCTCGCCATATTTGGGGTCCTTCAGTGTGAGTTTTTAATTTTCCTCATTTTTCAGGTTTTCATGCCATATTCTGGGTCCTTCAGTGTGAATTTTTAATATTCCACGTTTTTCAGTATTTTTTGCCATACTCTGGGTAATACAGTGTGAGTTTTAAATTTTCCATTTTTTTTCATGGTTTCTCGCCATAATCTGGGTCCTACAGCATGTATTTTTAATTTTCCACGTTTTCAGTGTTTCTCGACATATTCTGGGTCCCTCAGTGTGATTTTCTCATTTTCGAAATTTTTCAAGTTTTTTTGCAATTCTGGGTCCTGCAGTGTGATTGTTCTCATTTTCCACCTTTTTCAGGTTTTCTCGCCATATTCGGGGTCCTACATTGTGTATTTTTAAGTTTCAACATTTTTCAGGTTTTCTCGCCATATTCTGGGTCCTTCAGTGTGAGTTTTTAATTTTCTTCCTTTTTCAGGTTTTCTCGCCATATTCCGGCTCCTTCAGTGTGAATTTTTAATATTCCACGTTTTTCAGTTTTTTTTCGTCATATTTTGGGTCCTACAGTGTGATTTTCTCATTTTCCACCTTTTTCAGGTTTTCTCCCCTTATTCTGGGTCCTTCAGTGTGAGTTTTTAATTTTCTTCCTTTTTCAGGTTTTCTTGCCATTTTCTGGGTCCTTCAGTGGGAGTTTTTAATTTTCCTCGTTTTTCAGGTTTTCTCGCCATATTCCTGGTCCTTCAGTGTGAATTTTTAATTTTCCACGTTTTTCAGTATTTCTCGCCATATTCTGGGTAATACAGTGTGAATTTTTAATTTTCCACTTTTCATGGTTTCTCGCCATAATCTGCTTCTGACTGTGAATATTTAATTTTCACGTTTTTCAGGGTTTCTAGGCATATTCTGGGTCCTGCAGTGTGATTTTCTGATTTTCCACGTTTTTCAAGTTTTTCGTAATTCTGGGTCCTACAGTGTGATTTTCTCATATTCCACTTTTTTCAGGTTTTCTCGCCATATTTGGGGTCCTTCAGTGTGAGTTTTTAATTTTCTACTTTTTTCAGGGTTTCTCGCCATAATCTGGGTCCTATAGCGTGTATTTTTAATTTTCCACGTTTTCAGCGTTTCTAGCCATATTCAGGGTCCTTCAGTGTGAGTTTTTATTTTTACTCGTTTTTCAGGTTTTCTCGCCATATTCCAGGTCCTTCAGTGTGATTTTTTAATTTTCCACGTTTTGCAGGGTTTTTTGTAATATTCTGGGTCTTACATTGTGATTTTTCTCATTTTCTACCTTTTTCAGGTTTTCTCGCCATATTTGGGGTCCTTCAATGTGAGTTTTTACTTTTCTAATTTTTCAGGGTTTTTCGACCTATTTTGGGTCCTACAGTGTGTATTTTTAATTTTCACGTTTTTCAGGCTTTCAGGGCATATTCTTTGTCCTACAGTGTGATTTTCTCATTTTCGACGTTTTTTCAATTTTTTTTGCAAATCTGGGTCCTACAGTGTGATCATTCTCATTTTACAAATTTTTCAGGTTTTCTCGCCTATTTGGGGTCCTTCCGTGTGAGTTTTTAATTTTCTACTTTTTTCGGGGTTTCTCCCCATATTCTGGGTCCTACAGCTTGTATTTTTAATTTTCTACTT
Source organism: Mus caroli (assembly GCF_978045245.1). Lineage (NCBI taxonomy): Eukaryota > Metazoa > Chordata > Mammalia > Rodentia > Muridae > Mus > Mus caroli. The sequence goes on from NW_028227657.1 coordinate 59,091, forward strand.
TTTTTCAGGTTTTCTCAACATATTCTGTGTCCCTCAGTGTGATATTTTAATTTTCCTCATTTTTCAGGTTTTCTCACCATATTCTGTGTCCCTCAGTGTGAGTTTTTAATTTTCCTCATTTTTCAGGTTTTCTTGCCATATTCCGGGTCCTTCAGTGTTAATTTTTAATTTTCCACGTTTTTCAGGTTTTTTGGTCATATTCTGGGTCCTACAGTGTGATTTTCTCATTTCCACGTTTTTTAGGAATTCTTGACTTATTCCAAGTCCTTCAGTGTGAATTTTTAATTTTCTACACTTTTCAGTATTTCTCGCCATATTCTGGGTAATACAGTGTGAATTTTTAATTTTCCACTTTTTTCATGGTTTCTTGCCATATTCTGGGACCTACAGTGTGAATTTTTAATTTTCACCTTTTTCATGGTTTCTCAGCATTTTCTGGTTCCTTCAGGGTAATTTTCTCATTTTCCACGTTTTTCAAGTTTTTTCGTAATTCTGGGTCCTACAGTGTGATTTTCTCATTTTCCACCTTTTTCAGGTTTTTTCGCCATATTTGGGGTATTCAGTGTATGTTTTTACATTTCTAAGTGTATGTATTTACATTTTACATTACATTTTTCAGGGTTTTTCGACATATCTTGGGTCCTACAGCGTGTATTTTTAATTTTCCACATTTTCAGGGTTTCTCGGCTTATTCTTGATCCTACAGTGTGATCTTCTCATTTTTGACGTCTTTCAAGTTTTTTCGCAATTTTGGGTCCTACAGTATTATTATTCTCATTTTCCACCTTTTTCAGTTTTTCTCTCCATATTCGGGGTCCTTCAGTGTGAATTTTTATTTTCTACTTTTTTCAGGTTTTCTTGCCATATTCTGGGTCCTTCAGTGTGAGTTTTTAATTTTCTTCGTTTTTCAGGTTTTCTCCCCATATTCTGGGTCCTTCAGTTTGAATTTTTAATTTTCCACGTTTTTCAGGGTTTCTAGGCATATTTTGGTTCCTACAGTGTAATTTTCTCATTTTCATGTTTTTTCGCAATTCTGGTTCCTACACTGTGATTATTCTCTTTTTCCACCCTTTTCAGGTTTTCTCACCATATTCGTGGTCCTTTAGTGTGAGGTTTTAATTTTCTACTTTTTTCAGGGTTTCTCGCCATATTCTGGGTCCTACAGTGTGATTTTTTCATTTATGACGTTTTACAAGTTTTTTCGCAATTCTGGGTCCTACAGTGAGATTATTCTCATTTTCCACCTTTTTTAGGGTTTTTCGCCATATACGGAGTCCTACAGTGTGAATTTTTAATTTTAAACGTTTTTAAGTATTTTTTCGTCATATTCTGGGTCCTATAGTATGATTTTTTCATTTTCCACCTTTTTCAGGTTTTCTCGCCATATTTGAGGTCTTTTAGTGTGAGTTTTTAATTTTCTACTTTTTTCAGGATTTGTTGCCATATTCTGGGTCCTACAACGTGTATGTTTAATTTTGAAATTTTTTCAGGGTTTCTCTGCATATTCTGGTCCTACAGTGTGTTTTTCTCATTTTCGACGTTTTCCACGTTATTTTTGCAATTCTGGGTCCTACAGTGTGATTTTTCTCATTATCCACCATTTTCAGGTTTTCTCGCCATATTTGGGGTCCTTCAGTGTGAGTTTTTAATTTTTTACTTTTTTCAGGGTTTCTTTCTGTATTTTAGGTCCTACAGTGTGAATTTTAAATTTTCCACATTTTTTTCATGGTTTCTAACCATATTCTGTGAACTACAATGTGAATTTTTAATTTTAAACGTTTTTAAGTTTTTTTCTTCATATTCTGGGTCCTAGAGTGTGATTTTCTCATTTTCCAACTTTTTCAGGTTTTCTCGACATATTCTTGGTCCTATAGTGTTAATTTTTAATTTTCCACATTTTCCAGGGTTTCTCGCCATATCCTGGGTCCTACAGTGCGAATATTTAATTTTCCATGTTTTTCAGGTTTTTTCATCATATTCTGGGTCCTACAGTGTGATTTTCTCATTCCCACGTTTTTCAGTTTTTCTTGCCATATTCTAGGTCCTCAGTGTGAATTTTTAATTTTCCACTTATTTCATGGTTTCTCGCCATATTCTGGGGCCGACAGTGTGAATTTTTTATTTTCATGTTTTTCAGGGTTTCTCGGCATATTCTGGGTCCTATAATGTGATTTTCTCATTTTCGACGTTTTTCAAGTTTTTTCGCAATTCTGGGTCCTATGGTGTGATTTCCTCATTTTCCACCTCTTTCAGGTTTTCTTGACATATTCGGGGTCCTTCTGTGTGAGTTTTTTAATTTCTACTTTTTTCAGGGTTTCTTGCCATATTCTGGGTCCTACAGTGTGAATTTTAAATTTTCCACGTTTTTTCAGGGTTTCTCGCCATATTCTGTGTCCTACAGTGTGAATTTTTAATTTTAAACGTTTTTAAGTTTTTTTTTTTTCTCATATTCTGGGTCCTTCAATGTGATTTTCTCATTTTCCAACTTTTTCAGGTTTTCTGGGCATATTCTGGGTCCTACAGTGTGAATTTTTAATTTCCTACCTTTTTCAAGTGTTCTAGCTATATTTTGGTCCTACAGTGTGAATTTTTAATTTTCCACATTTTTCAGTGTTTTTCGCCATATCCTGGGTCCTACAGTGGTAATATTTAATTTTCCATGTTTTTCAGGGTTTTTCGTCATAATCTGGGTCCTAGAGTGTGATTTTCTCATTTCTATGTTTTTCAGGTTTTCTTGCCATATTCCAGGTCCTCAGAGTGAATTTTTAATTTTCCACGTTTTTCAGTGTTTCTCACCATATTCTGGGTAATACAGTGTAAATTTTTAATTTTCCACTTTTTTCATGGTTTCTCACCATATTCTGGTCCTACAGTGTGAATATTTAATTTTCCACCTTTTCAGGTTTTCTCTGGACATTTTGGGTCCTACACTGTGAATTTTTAATTTTCCACGTTTTTCAAGTTTCTTTTCATATTCTGGTCCTACAGTGTGAATTTATAATTTTCCATATTTTTCAGGTTTTCTCGCCATATTCTGGGTCCTTCAGTGTGAATTTTTAATTTTCCAGGTTTTTCAGGGTTTCTCAGCATATTCTGGGTCCTGTAGTGCGATTTTCTCATTTTCGACGTTTTTCATGTTTTTTCACAATTCTGGGTCCTACACTGTGATTATTCTCATTTTCCACCTTTTTCAGTTTTTCTCGCCATATTCGGGGTCCTTCAGTGTGAATTTTTAATTTTCTACTTATTTCAGGTTTTCTCGCCATATTCTGGGTCCTTCAGTGCGAGTTTTTAATTTTCCAAGTTTTTCAGGTTTTTTCGTCATATTCTGGGTTCTACAGTGGTAATATTTAATTTTCCATGTATTTCAGGTTTTTTCGTCATATTCTGGGTCCTAGAGTGTGATTTTCTCATTTCTACGTTTTTCAGGTTTTCTTGCCCCATTCCAGGTCCTCAGTGTGAATTTTTAATTTTCCACGTTTTTCAGTGTTTCTCACCATATTCTGGGTAATACAGTGTGAATTTTTATTTTTCCACTTTTTTTCATGGTTTCTCATCATATTCTGGGTCCTACACTGTGAATATTTAATTTTCCACCTCTTTCAGGTTTTCTCTGGACTTTTTGGGTCCTATAGTGTGAATTTTTAATTTTCCACGTTTTTCAGGGTTTCTTGGCATATTCTTGGTCTGGTAGTGTGATTTTCTCATTTTCCACGTTTTTCAAGTTTTTTTGTAATTCTAGTTCCTACAGTGTCATTTTCTCATTTTCCAACTATTTCATATTTTCTCGCCATATTCTGAGTCCTTCAGTGTTTGTTTTTAATTTGCTACTTTTATCAGGCTTTCTTGCCATATTCTGTGTCCTTCAGTGTGAATTTTTAATATTCCACGTTTTTTGGTTTTTTTTGTCATATTCAGGGTCCTACAGTGTTATTTTCTCATTTCCATGTTTTTCAGGTTTTCTTGCCTTATGCCAGGTCCTTCAGTGTGAATTTTTAATTTCCCACGTTTTTCAGTATTTCTCTCCAAATTCTGGGTAATACAGTGTGAATTTTTAATTTTCCACTTTTTTAATGGTTTCTTGCCATATTCTGGGTCCTTCAGTGTGAATTTTTAATTTTCACGGTTTTCAGGCTTTCTAGGCATATTCTGGGTCCTGCAGCGTGATTTTCTCATTTTCCACCTTTTTCAGGTTTTCTCGTCATATTTGGGGTCCTTCACTGTGAGTTTTTAATTTTCTACTTTTTTTCAGGTTTTCTCGCCATATTCTGGATCCGATAGTGTGAATTTTTAATTTTCACTTTTTTCAGGGTTTCTAGGCATATTCTATGTCCTGCAGTGTGATTTTCTCATTTTCCAGGTTTTTCAAGTTTTTTCGTAATTCTGGGTCCTATAGTGTGATTTTCTCATTTTCCAACTTTTTCAGGTTCTCGGCATATTCTGGGTCCTACATTGGGAATTTTTTATTTTCCACGTTTTTCAAGGTTTCTTGCCATATTCAGGACCTACAGTGTTAATTTTTAATTTTCCACGTTTTTCAGTGTTTCTCGCTATATTCTGGGTCCTACACTGTTAATAATTAATTTTCCATGTTTTTCAGGTTTTATCAACATATTCTGGGTCCTTCAGTGTGAGTTTTTAATTTTCCTCATTTTTCAGGTTTTCTCGCCATATTCACGATCCTTCAGTGTGAACTTTTAATTTTCGACGTTTATCAGGTTTTTTCGTCATATACTGGGTTCTACAGTGTGATTTTCTCATTTCAATGTTTTTCAGGTTTTCTTGCCATATTCCAGGTCCTTCAGTGTGATTTTTTAATTTTCCACTTTTTTCATGGTTTCTTGCCATATTCGGTGTCCGACAGTGTGAATTTTTAATTTTCACGTTTTTTAGGGTTTTTGTCCATATTCTGGGTCCAATAGTGTCAATTTTTAATTTTCAGGTTTTTGAGGGTTTCTAGGCATATTCTCGGTCCTTCAGTGTGATTTTCTCATTTTCCACCTTTTTCAGGTTTTCTCGCCATATTTGGGTCCTTCTCTGTGAGTTTTTAATTTTCTACTTTATTCAGGGTTTCTCGCCATATTCTGGGTCGTAGAGTGTGAATTTTAAATTTTCCAAGTTTTCAGAGTTTATCGCCATATTCTGCTTCCTACAGTGTGAATTTTAAAATTTCCAAGTTTTTCAATGTTTCTCGTCATATTCAGGGTCCTACAGTGTGAAATGTTAATTTTAAATGTTTTTAAGTTTTTTTCGTCATATTCTGTGTCCTACAGTGTGATTTTCTCATGTTCCACCTTTTTCGGGTTTTCTCGCCATATTTGGGGTCCTTCACTGTGAATTTTCAATTTTCTACTTTTTTCAGGGTTACTCACCATATTCTGGATTGTACAGTGTGAATTTTAAATTTTCCAAGTTTTTCAGGGTTTCTCGCCATATCCTGGGTCCTACAGTGTTAATATTTAATTTTCCATGTTTTTCAGGTTTTCTCGCCATATTCTGGATCCTTCAGTGTGAGTTTTTAATTTTCCACGTTTTTCAGTATTTTTTGCCATACTCTGGGTAATACAGTGTGAGTTTTAAATTTTCCACTTTTTTTCATGGTTTCTCGCCATAATCTGGGTCCTACAGCATGTATTTTTAATTTTCCACGTTTTCAGTGTTTCTCGACATATTCTGGGTCCCTCAGTGTGATTTTCTCATTTTCGAAATTTTTCAAGTTTTTTTGCAATTCTGGGTCCTGCAGTGTGATTGTTCTCATTTTCCACCTTTTTCAGGTTTTCTCGCCATATTCGGGGTCCTACATTGTGTATTTTTAAGTTTCAACATTTTTCAGGTTTTCTCGCCATATTCTGGGTCCTTCAGTGTGAGTTTTTAATTTTCTTCCTTTTTCAGGTTTTCTCGCCATATTCCGGCTCCTTCAGTGTGAATTTTTAATATTCCACGTTTTTCAGTTTTTTTTCGTCATATTTTGGGTCCTACAGTGTGATTTTCTCATTTTCCACCTTTTTCAGGTTTTCTCCCCTTATTCTGGGTCCTTCAGTGTGAGTTTTTAATTTTCTTCCTTTTTCAGGTTTTCTTGCCATTTTCTGGGTCCTTCAGTGGGAGTTTTTAATTTTCCTCGTTTTTCAGGTTTTCTCGCCATATTCCTGGTCCTTCAGTGTGAATTTTTAATTTTCCACGTTTTTCAGTATTTCTCGCCATATTCTGGGTAATACAGTGTGAATTTTTAATTTTCCACTTTTCATGGTTTCTCGCCATAATCTGCTTCTGACTGTGAATATTTAATTTTCACGTTTTTCAGGGTTTCTAGGCATATTCTGGGTCCTGCAGTGTGATTTTCTGATTTTCCACGTTTTTCAAGTTTTTCGTAATTCTGGGTCCTACAGTGTGATTTTCTCATATTCCACTTTTTTCAGGTTTTCTCGCCATATTTGGGGTCCTTCAGTGTGAGTTTTTAATTTTCTACTTTTTTCAGGGTTTCTCGCCATAATCTGGGTCCTATAGCGTGTATTTTTAATTTTCCACGTTTTCAGCGTTTCTAGCCATATTCAGGGTCCTTCAGTGTGAGTTTTTATTTTTACTCGTTTTTCAGGTTTTCTCGCCATATTCCAGGTCCTTCAGTGTGATTTTTTAATTTTCCACGTTTTGCAGGGTTTTTTGTAATATTCTGGGTCTTACATTGTGATTTTTCTCATTTTCTACCTTTTTCAGGTTTTCTCGCCATATTTGGGGTCCTTCAATGTGAGTTTTTACTTTTCTAATTTTTCAGGGTTTTTCGACCTATTTTGGGTCCTACAGTGTGTATTTTTAATTTTCACGTTTTTCAGGCTTTCAGGGCATATTCTTTGTCCTACAGTGTGATTTTCTCATTTTCGACGTTTTTTCAATTTTTTTTGCAAATCTGGGTCCTACAGTGTGATCATTCTCATTTTACAAATTTTTCAGGTTTTCTCGCCTATTTGGGGTCCTTCCGTGTGAGTTTTTAATTTTCTACTTTTTTCGGGGTTTCTCCCCATATTCTGGGTCCTACAGCTTGTATTTTTAATTTTCTACTTTTTTTCAGGTTTTCTCAACATATTCTGTGTCCCTCAGTGTGATATTTTAATTTTCCTCATTTTTCAGGTTTTCTCACCATATTCTGTGTCCCTCAGTGTGAGTTTTTAATTTTCCTCATTTTTCAGGTTTTCTTGCCATATTCCGGGTCCTTCAGTGTTAATTTTTAATTTTCCACGTTTTTCAGGTTTTTTGGTCATATTCTGGGTCCTACAGTGTGATTTTCTCATTTCCACGTTTTTTAGGAATTCTTGACTTATTCCAAGTCCTTCAGTGTGAATTTTTAATTTTCTACACTTTTCAGTATTTCTTGCCATATTCTGGGTAATACAGTGTGAATTTTTAATTTTCCACTTTTTTCATGGTTTCTTGCCATATTCTGGGACCTACAGTGTGAATTTTTAATTTTCACCTTTTTCATGGTTTCTCAGCATTTTCTGGTTCCTTCAGGGTAATTTTCTCATTTTCCACGTTTTGTTTCAAGTTTTTTCGTAATTCTGGGTCCTACAGTGTGATTTTCTCATTTTCCACCTTTTTCAGGTTTTCTCGCCATATTTGGGGTATTCAGTGTATGTTTTTACATTTCTAAGTGTATGTATTTACATTTTACATTACATTTTTCAGGGTTTTTCGACATATCTTGGGTCCTACAGCGTGTATTTTTAATTTTCCACATTTTCAGGGTTTCTCGGCTTATTCTTGATCCTACAGTGTGATCTTCTCATTTTTGACGTCTTTCAAGTTTTTTCGCAATTTTGGGTCCTACAGTATTATTATTCTCATTTTCCACCTTTTTTAGGGTTTTTCGCCATATACGGAGTCCTACAGTGTGAATTTTTAATTTTAAACGTTTTTAAGTATTTTTTCGTCATATTCTGGGTCCTATAGTATGATTTTTTCATTTTCCAACTTTTTCAGGTTTTCTCGCCATATTTGAGGTCTTTTAGTGTGAGTTTTTAATTTTCTACTATTTTCAGGATTTGTTGCCATATTCTGGGTCCTACAACGTGTATGTTTAATTTTGAAATTTTTTCAGGGTTTCTCTGCATATTCTGGTCCTACAGTGTGTTTTTCTCATTTTCGACGTTTTCCACGTTATTTTTGCAATTCTGGGTCCTACAGTGTGATTTTTCTCATTATCCACCATTTTCAGGTTTTCTCGCCATATTTGGGGTCCTTCAGTGTGAGTTTTTAATTTTTTACTTTTTTCAGGGTTTCTTTCCGTATTTTAGGTCCTACAGTGTGAATTTTAAATTTTCCACATTTTTTTCAGGGTTTCTAGCCATATTCTGTGAACTACAATGTGAATTTTTAATTTTAAACGTTTTTAAGTTTTTTTCTTCATATTCTGGGTCCTAGAGTGTGATTTTCTCATTTTCCAACTTTTTCAGGTTTTCTCGACATATTCTTGGTCCTATGGTGTTAATTTTTAATTTTCCACATTTTCCAGGGTTTCTCGCCATATCCTGGGTCCTACAGTGCGAATATTTAATTTTCCATGTTTTTCAGGTTTTTTCATCATATTCTGGGTCCTACAGTGTGATTTTCTCATTCCCACGTTTTTCAGTTTTTCTTGCCATATTCCAGGTCCTCAGTGTGAATTTTTAATTTTCCACTTATTTCATGGTTTCTCGCCATATTCTGGGGCCGACAGTGTGAATTTTTTATTTTCATGTTTTTCAGGGTTTCTCGGCATATTCTGGGTCCTATAATGTGATTTTCTCATTTTCGACGTTTTTCAAGTTTTTTCGCAATTCTGGGTCCTATGGTGTGATTTCCTCATTTTCCACCTCTTTCAGGTTTTCTTGACATATTCGGGGTCCTTCTGTGTGAGTTTTTTAATTTCTACTTTTTTCAGGGTTTCTTGCCATATTCTGGGTCCTACAGTGTGAATTTTAAATTTTCCACGTTTTTTCAGGGTTTCTCGCCAAATTCAGTGTGAATTTTTAATTTTAAACGTTTTTAAGTTTTTTTTTTCTCATATTCTGTGTCCTTCATTGTGATTTTCTCATTTTCCAACTTTTTCAGGTTTTCTGGGCATATTCTGGGTCCTACAGTGTGAATTTTTAATTTCCTACCTTTTTCAAGTGTTCTAGCCATATTTTGGTCCTACAGTGTGAATTTTTAATTTTCCACATTTTTCAGTGTTTTTTGCCATATCCTGGGTCCTACAGTGGTAATATTTAATTTTCCATGTTTTTCAGGGTTTTTCGTCATAATCTGGGTCCTAGAGTGTGATTTTCTCATTTCTATGTTTTTCAGGTTTTCATGCCATATTCCAGGTCCTCAGTGTGAATTTTTAATTTTCCACGTTTTTCAGTGTTTCTCACCATATTCTGGGTAATACAGTGTAAATTTTTAATTTTCCACTTTTTTCATGGTTTCTCACCATATTCTGGTCCTACAGTGTGAATATTTAATTTTCCACCTTTTCAGGTTTTCTCTGGACATTTTGGGTCCTACACTGTGAATTTTTAATTTTCCACGTTTTTCAAGTTTCTTTTCATATTCTGGTCCTACAGTGTGAATTTATAATTTTCCATATTTTTCAGGTTTTCTCGCCATATTCTGGGTCCTTCAGTGTGAATTTTTAATTTTCCAGGTTTTTCAGGGTTTCTCAGCATATTCTGGGTCCTGTAGTGCGATTTTCTCATTTTCGACGTTTTTCATGTTTTTTCACAATTCTGGGTCCTACACTGTGATTATTCTCATTTTCCACCTTTTTCAGTTTTTCTCGCCATATTCGGGGTCCTTCAGTGTGAATTTTTAATTTTCTACTTATTTCAGGTTTTCTCGCCATATTCTGGGTCCTTCAGTGCGAGTTTTTAATTTTCCAAGTTTTTCAGGTTTTTTCGTCATATTCTGGGTTCTACAGTGGTAATATTTAATTTTCCATGTATTTCAGGTTTTTTCGTCATATTCTGGGTCCTAGAGTGTGATTTTCTCATTTCTACGTTTTTCAGGTTTTCTTGCCCCATTCCAGGTCCTCAGTGTGAATTTTTAATTTTCCACGTTTTTCAGTGTTTCTCACCACATTCTGGGTAATACAGTGTGAATTTTTATTTTTCCACTTTTTTTCATGGTTTCTCATCATATTCTGGGTCCTACACTGTGAATATTTAATTTTCCACCTCTTTCAGGTTTTCTCTGGACTTTTTGGGTCCTATAGTGTGAATTTTTAATTTTCCACGTTTTTCAAGGTTTCATTCCATATTCTGGTCCTACTGTGTGAATTTATAATTTTGATATTTTTCAGGTTTTCTCGCCATATTCTGGGTCCTTCAGTGTGAATTTTTAATTTTCCACGTTTTTCAGGGTTTCTTGGCATATTCTTGGTCTGGTAGTGTGATTTTCTCATTTTCCACGTTTTTCAAGTTTTTTTGTAATTCTAGTTCCTACAGTGTCATTTTCTCATTTTCCAACTATTTCATATTTTCTTGCCATATTCTGAGTCCTTCAGTGTTTGTTTTTAATTTGCTACTTTTATCAGGCTTTCTTGCCATATTCTGTGTCCTTCAGTGTGAATTTTTAATATTCCACGTTTTTTGGTTTTTTTTTTTTGTCATATTCAGGGTCCTACAGTGTTATTTTCTCATTTCCATGTTTTTCAGGTTTTCTTGCCTTATGCCAGGTCCTTCAGTGTGAATTTTTAATTTCCCACGTTTTTCAGTATTTCTCTCCAAATTCTGGGTAATACAGTGTGAATTTTTAATTTTCCACTTTTTTAATGGTTTCTTGCCATATTCTGGGTCCTTCAGTGTGAATTTTTAATTTTCACGGTTTTCAGGCTTTCTAGGCATATTCTGGGTCCTGCAGCGTGATTTTCTCATTTTCCACCTTTTTCAGGTTTTCTCGTCATATTTGGGGTCCTTCACTGTGAGTTTTTAATTTTCTACTTTTTTTCAGGTTTTCTCGCCATATTCTGGTTCTGATAGTGTGAATTTTTATTTTTTCAGGGTTTCTAGGCATATTCTATGTCCTGCAGTGTGATTTTCTCATTTTCCAGGTTTTTCAAGTTTTTTCCTAATTCTGGGTCCTATAGTGTGATTTTCTCATTTTCCAACTTTTTCAGGTTCTCGGCATATTCTGGGTCCTACATTGGGAATTTTTTATTTTCCACGTTTTTCAAGGTTTCTTGCCATATTCAGGACCTACAGTGTGAATTTTTAATTTTCCACGTTTTTCAGTGTTTCTCGCTATATTCTGGGTCCTACATTGATAATAATTAATTTTCCATGTTTTTCAGGTTTTATCAACATATTCTGGGTCCTTCAGTGTGAGTTTTTAATTTTCCTCATTTTTCAGGTTTTCTCGCCATATTCACGATCCTTCAGTGTGAACTTTTAATTTTCGACGTTTATCAGGTTTTTTCGTCATATACTGGGTTCTACAGTGTGATTTTCTCATTTCAATGTTTTTCAGGTTTTCTTGCCATATTCCAGGTCCTTCAGTGTGATTTTTTAATTTTCCACTTTTTTCATGGTTTCTTGCCATATTCGGTGTACGACAGTGTGAATTTTTAATTTTCACGTTTTTTAGGGTTTTTGTCCATATTCTGGGTCCGATAGTGTCAATTTTTAATTTTCAGGTTTTTGAGGGTTTCTAGGCATATTCTCGGTCCTTCAGTGTGATTTTCTCATTTTCCACCTTTTTCAGGTTTTCTCGCCATATTTGGGTCCTTCTCTGTGAGTTTTTAATTTTCTACTTTATTCAGGGTTTCTCGCCATATTCTGGGTCGTAGAGTGTGAATTTTAAATTTTCCAAGTTTTCAGAGTTTATCGCCATATTCTGCTTCCTACAGTGTGAATTTTAAAATTTCCAAGTTTTTCAATGTTTCTCGTCATATTCAGAGTCCTACAGTGTGAAATGTTAATTTTAAATGTTTTTAAGTTTTTTTTCGTCATATTCTGTGTCCTACAGTGTGATTTTCTCATGTTCCTCCTTTTTCGGGTTTTCTCGCCATATTTGGGGTCCTTCACTGTGAATTTTTAATTTTCTACTTTTTTCAGGGTTACTCACCATATTCTGGATTGTACAGTGTGAATTTTAAATTTTCCAAGTTTTTCAGGGTTTCTCGCCATATCCTGGGTCCTACAGTGTTAATATTTAATTTTCCATGTTTTTCAGGTTTTCTCGCCATATTCTGGATCCTTCAGTGTGAGTTTTTAATTTTCCACGTTTTCAGTGTTTCTCGCCATAATGTGGGTAATAGAGTGTGAATTTTTAATTTTCCACCTTTTTCATGATTTCTCGCCATATTCTGGGTCCGACAGTGTAAATTTTTAATTTTAATGTTTTTCAGGGTTTCTCGGCATATTCTGGGTCCTGCAGAGTGATTTTCTCATTTCCATGTTTTTGGAGTTTTTTCCTAATTCTGGGTCCTACAGTGTGATTTTCTCATTTTCCACATTTTTTAGGTTTTCGCGCTGTATCCGGGGTCCTTTAGTGTGAGTTTTTTAATTTCTACTTTTTTCAGAGTTTCTCGACATATTCTGGGTCATACAGTTTGAATTTTAAATTTTCGAAGTTTTTCAGGGTTTGTTGCCATATTCTGCGTCCTACAGTGTGAATTTAAAATTTTCCACATTTTTCAATGTTTCTCGCCATATTCATGGTCATACTGTTTGAATTTTTAATTTTAAAAGTTTTTAAGTTTTTTTTCGTCATATTCTGGGTCCTACAGTGTGATTTTCTCATTTCCATGTTTTTTAGGTTTTCTCGCCATATTCTGGATCCTTCAGTGTGAGTTTTTAATTTTCCACGTTTTTCAGTGTTTCTCGCCATATGTGGGTAATACAGTGTGAATTTTTAATTTTCCACTTTTTTCATGGTTTCTTGCCATATTGTGGATCCGACAGTCTGAATTTTTAATTTTCACGTTTTTCTGGGTTTCTTGGCATATTCTGGGACCTGCAGTGTGATTGTCTCATTTTCCACGTTTTTCAAGTTTTTTCGTAATTCTGGGTCCTACAGTGTGATTTTCTCATTTTCCACCTTTTTCAGGTTTTCTCGCCTTATTTGGGTTCCTTCACTGTGAATTTTAATTTTCTACTTTTTTCAGGGTTTCTCACCATATTCTGGTTCTTACAGTGTGAATTTTAAATTTTCCACGTTTTTCAGAGTTCCTCCCCATATTCTGGGTCCTACAATGTGAATTTTTAATTTTAAACGTTTTTAAGTTTTTTTTTTTTTTTTGTCATATTCTGGGTCCTACAGTGTGATTTTCTCATTTTCCAACTTTTCAGGTTTTCTCGGCATATTCTGAATCCTACAGTGTGAATTTTTAATTTTCCACCTTTTTCAAGGTTTCTTGCTATGTTCAGGTCCTACACTGTGAATTTTTAATTTTCCACCTTTTTCAGGTTTTTTCGACATATTTGGGGTCCTTCACTGTGAGTTTTTAATTTTCTACTTTTTTTTCATGGTTTCTTGCCATATTCTGGGTCCGACAGTATGAATTTTTAATTTTCACGTTTTTCAGGTTTTCTCCCTCTATTCTGGGTCTGATAGTGTGAATTATTAATCTTCACGTTTTTCAGGGTTTCTCGGCATATTCTGGGTCCGGTAGTGTGATTTTCTCATTTTCCACGGTTTTCAAGTTTTTCGTAATTCTGGGTCCTACTACAGTGTGATTTTCTCATTTTCCACCTTTTTCAGGTTTTCTCGCCATATTCTGTGTTCTACAGTGTGATTATCTCATTTTCACCTTTTTCAGGTTTTCTTGCCATATTCCAGGTCCTTCAGTGTGAATTTTTAATTTTCCACGTTTTTCAAGGTTTCTTGCCATATTCTGGTCCTACTGTGTGAATTTTGAATTTTCCCCATTTTTTAGTGTTTCTCACCATATCCTGGGTCCTACAGTGTTAATATTTAATTTTCCATGTTTTTCAGGTTTTCTTGCCATAGTCTGGGTACTTCAGTGTGAGTTTTTACTTTTCCTGGTTTTTCAGGTTCTCTAGCCATATTCAAGGTTCTTCAGTGTGAATTTTTATTTTTCCACGTTTTTCAGGTTTTTTCATCATATTCTGGGTTCTACAGTGTGATTTTCTCATTTCCACGATTTTCAGGTTTTCTTGCTATATTCCAGGTCCTTCAATGTGACTTTTTAATTTTCAACGTTTTTCAGTGTTTCTCGCCATATTGTGGGTAATACAGTGTGAATTTTTAATTTTCCACTTTTTTCATGGTTTCTCGCCATATTCTGGATCCGACAGTGTGAATTTTTAATTTTCATGTTTTTCAGCGTTTCTTGGCATAACTGGGTCCTGTACTGTGATTTTCTCATTTTCCACGTTTTTCAAGTTTTTTCGCAATTCTGTGTCCTACAGTGTAATTTTCTCATTTTCCACCTTTTTCAGGTTTTCGCACTGTATTAGGGTTCCTTTTGTGTGAGTTTTTTAATTTCTACTTTTTTCAGGGTTTCTCGGTATATTCTGGGTCCTGCAGTGTGATTTTCTCATTTCCATGTTTTTGAAGTTTTTTCCTAATTCTGGGTCCTACAGTGTGATTTTCTCATTTTCCACATTTTTCAGGTTTTCGCTCAGTATCCGGTGTCCTTTTGTTTGAGTTTTTTAATTTCTACTTTTTTCAGGGTTTCTTGCCATATTCTGGGTCCTACAGAGTGTATTTTTAATTTTTGACGTTTTTCATGGTTTCTCTGCATATTCTGAGTCCTACAGAGTGACTTTCTCATTTTCGATCCTTTTCAAGTTTTTTTTACCAATTCTGGGTTCTATAGTGTGAGTTTCTCATTTTCCACCTTTTTCAGGTTTTCTTGCCATATACGGGGTCCTGCAGTGTGAATTTTTAATTTTAAACGTTTTTAAGTTTTTTTTAGTCATATTCTGGATCCTACAGTTGATTTTCTCATTTTCCACCTTTTTCAGTTTTTCTCGCCATATTCTGGGTCCTCCAGTGTGAGTTTTTAATTTTCCTCGTTTTTCAGGTTTTCTCCCCATATTTGGGTCCTTCAGTGGGAATTTTTAATTTTCCACGTTTTTCAGTTTTTTTTGTCATATTCTGTGTTCTACAGTGTGATTTTCTCATTTCCACGATTTTCAGGTTTTCTTGCCATATTCCAGGTCCTTCAGTGTGAGTTTTTAATTTTTTTACTTTTTTTCAGGGTTTCTCACCATATTCTGGTTCCTACAGCATGTATTTTTAATTTTCCACTTTTTCAGGGTTTCTCCTCATATTCTGTGTCCTACAGTGTGATTTTCTCATTTTCAACGTTTTTCAAGTTTTTTCGCAATTCTGGGTCCTTCAGTGTGATTTTCTCTTTTTCTACCTTTTTCAGGTTTTCTCATCATATACGGGGTCCTACAGTGTGAATTTTTATTTTTTAACGTTTATAAGTTTTTTTCGTCATATTCTGGGTCCTATAGTATGATTTTCTTATTTTCCACCTTTTTCAGGTTTTCTCCCAATATTCGGGGTCCTTCAGTGTGATTTTTTTCATTATCCCCGTTTTTCAGGGTTTCTCGCCATTTTTCAGGTCATTCTGTGTGTGTTTTTTATTTTCGAAATTTTTCAGTGATTTTATCGCCATATTCTAGGTATTACAGTATGATTTTCTCATTTTTCGATTCTTTCATGGTTTGTCACCATATTTCAGGTCCTACAGTGTGATTTTCTCATTTTTCGTCTTTTTTAGGTTTTATCACTATATTCCTGGTCCTACAGAGTGATTTTCTCATTTTCCACATTATTCAGGATTTCTTGCCATATTCCAGGCCTTCAGTGTGATTTTTTCATTATCCACGTTTTTCAGGGTTTCTTGCCATATTCCAGGTCCTTCATTATTAATAAATAATTATCCACGATTTTCAGGGTTTCTCACCATATTCTGGGACCTACAGTTTGATTTTCTCATGTTTCGACTTTTTCAGTTTCTCACCATATTCCAGTTCTTACAGTGTTATTTCCTCATTTTCCACATTATTCAGGATATCTTGCCATTTTCCAGGTCCTTCAGTGTGAGTTTTTAATTTTCCACATTTTTCAGGGTTTATCGCCATATTCCAGGTCCTTCAGTGTGATTTTTTCATTATCCACGTTTTTTCTGGGTTTCTCGCCATATTTCAGGTCCTTCTTTGTGAGTTTTTTATTTTCGAATTTTTCAGTGATTTTATCGCCATATTCTAGGTATTACAGATTTTCAGAAAAATGATTTTCTCATTTTTCAGTTCTTTCACGGTTTGTCACCATATTTCATGTCCTACACTGTGATTTTCTCATTTTTCGACTTTTTCAGGGTGTCTCACCATATTCCAGGAACTAATGTGTTATTTTCTCATTTTCCACATTATTCAGGATATCTCTCCATTTTCCAGGTTCTTCAGTGTGAGTTTTTAATTTTCCACATTTTTCAGGGTTTATCGCCATATTCCAGGTCCTTCAGTGTGATTTTTTAATTAGCCACGTTTTTCAGGGTTTCTAGCCATGTATCAGGTCCTTCTTTGTGAGTTTTTTATTTTCGAGATTTTTCAGTGATTTTATCGCCATATTCTAGGTATTACAGTATGATTTTCTCATTTTTCGATTCTTTCATGGTTTGTCACCATATTTCAGGTCCTACACTGTGATTTTCTCATTTTTCGACTTTTTCAGGGTTTATCACCATATTCCAGGTCCTACAGTGTGATTTTCTCATTTTCCACATTTTTCAGGATTTCTTGAAATATTCCAGGCTTTAAGTGTGATTTTTTTAATTA
Organism: Mus caroli; assembly: GCF_978045245.1. Classification (NCBI taxonomy): domain Eukaryota; kingdom Metazoa; phylum Chordata; class Mammalia; order Rodentia; family Muridae; genus Mus; species Mus caroli. The sequence continues at coordinate 75,857 of NW_028227657.1, forward strand.
TCCACGTTTTTCAGTGTTTCTCGCCATATTCCAAGTCCTACTGTGTGCTTTTCTCATTTTCCATATATTTAAAATTTCTCGCCATATTCCAGGTCCTTCATTGTGAGTTTTAATTTTCGACATTTATCAGCGTTTATCGCTATATTCTAGGTACTACAGTAAGATATTCTAATTTTTCGACCTTTTCAGGGTTTCTCACCATATTCCAGGTCCTACAGTGTGATTTTCTCATTTTTCAAAAAAAGTAGAAAATTAAAAATACACGCTGTAGTACCCAGAATATGGCAAGAAACCCTGAAAAAAGTAGAAAATTAAAAACTCACACTGAAGGACCCCAAATATAGCGAGAAAACCTGAAAAAGGTGGAAAATGAGAAAATCATACTGTAGGACACAGTAATGCGAAAAAAATTGAAAAAAGTGGAAAATGAGAAAAATCACACTGTAGGACCCAGAATATGCCGAGAACCCCTGAAAAACGTGGAAAATTAAAAATTCACTCTGAAGGACCCCGATTATGGCGAGAATACCTGAAAAAGGTGGAAAATGAGAAAATCACACTGAAGGACCCAGAATAATGAAAAAACTTGAAAAAAGAATATGCCAAGAAACCCTGAAAATCGTGAAATTTAAAATTCACATGTGGGACCCAGAACATGGCCCTGCCTTGCCTAGCCTAGCCTAGCCCTGCCTAGCCCAGCCTAGCCCAGCCTAGCCCTTCCTAGCCCAGCCCTCCCTAGCCCTGCCTTGCCAAGCCCTGCCTAGCTCTGCCTTGCCAAGCCCTGCCTAGCCTAGCCCTTCCCTGCATATCCCTGCCTAGCCCAGCCCTTCCCTGCCTAGCCTAGCCCTGCCTTCCTGACCCTGTTTTTAACCAGGCTGGCGTCGAACTCAGAAACTGACTGCCTCTACCTCCAGAGTGCTCTCATTAAGAGCTCGAGCCACCACTGACTGTTGGGTTTTCTAAGTCTTACATTGGTATGGTGTCTGTTTCTCAGCTGTGAAACCTTAATTAAGACATGTAGTCAGTCCTAGGTCAGCCATAGCTACAGAGTGAGGCATTATCTAAAACAAAACAAAAAATAGAAATAATAAAATAAATAAATTAAGCAACCACATGATATCTTTTCTTTCTATAGATGATACTCAGAGCTTGAAGCAGTTCACCCATGAGACCTCAGCTCTGGACATTGAGACTGTTTTCCTAACAAGTATTATGGCTGAACCTGAGAGGTTCTACTGCTGAGTTGTGTCCCCCACTTTAAAAAAAAGTTGTTTTCAAAGGCTGCAGAATCTTAGCACTGTTGCTTGTTACAGTTGAGTCACAGCCCTGAACTTTCAGTGGTAGTTAAAGGCACAGAGATGGGCTTCCTATAGACATAAAAGGCCAAGTCTTTGTTATTAAAAAGTTAATCTGGATTCCCCCACCCCCTGGCATCCTAACAATTCCTAGAAAGGTAGACAGGGACCTGGGCAGAAGGGTGTAAGGCTACTGTTGTTTGTAAGTGGTAACAGAAGGCTTTCTCTAGTTGGTACCCTACCCCAAGTTACACTGTCACTTCTTTTTCCTTGTTGTTGTTTTGTCGGTTTGTATTCTCTACATAGCCCCTTTCCCTTCCTAACCTTGGTGGTCCTGAACCTTACTGTCTTTGAACTCAGTGAATTCCCTGTCTTGCTGGGATGAAACTGTGAGCTAACATCCAGAAGGAAGCACCCTGCTGAGGTTAGATTGGGGTCTCTTCCAGTTTCCTCTATGAACATGCATATGGCAGGCCTGGACATTCTTTTTTTCTTTTCCTTTTCTTTTTAAAGATTTATTTATTTATTATATTTAAGTATGCTGTAGCTATCTTCAGACACTCCAGAAGAGGGTGTCAGATTCTGAAGAATCTAAATCATTCTTATTGTCTGCATATGATGTATATAAACACAGCTTCACATATACTCAAAAAAAAAATAAGGAAAGATGGGGCTACAGAGAGGGCTCAACAATTAAGAGCATTGTCTCCTCTTCTAGAGAACCTGGGCTCAATTACTAGTATATATATGGTGGCCCATCTCCAGTTCCAGGGGATCTAATACTCTGTTCTGGAGTCTGTGGGCACAGCATACACATGCAAAACACCCTTACACTAAAAATAAAATAGATCATTGAGAGAGAGGAGAGAGAAGGGGTGAGAGAGAGGGGACGTAATCATACCTCCTGACGAGTTTGAAGACCTGAGCTTCATCACTTACACAAATAAATAAATGCAAAATATTTTTTATAAATAAACTCTGCCATTTACCTTTAAAAATTCCTAGAAAACAAGTTCTATGAGCAACAGTTATATTTACTATATCTAAAGGACAGTCATGAGCATATTCTCTAAATAGAAAAAGGTCTGTTGGTCTTAGAAATGGAAAAGACAAACCAGGGAAGGTTTGCAATTACATAATGAGGCAGCTCAGCCCAGCTCTTAGGTTGGAAATAAGACTCGAGAATAGGATACACCTGAAGACAGCCATTGCTGTGTGTGCTTGATGGTAATCTGGTAATTTTTTTTTCTTAATTTTTAAAAACTTTGTATCCTCTTTCTTTCTTTCTTTCTTTCTTTCTTTCTTTCTTTCTTTCTTTCTTTCTTTCTTTCAATTATTATTTTTTTTCTCAGAACGGGTTTCTCTGTGCAGCCCTGGCTGATTTGGAACTCCCTCTGTAAGCCAGGGTGACCTTGAATGCAGAAATCTGCCTGAGGCTAAAGGTGTGTTCCACAATTGCCTCAGCTCTACTCTAATTCTGTGTATGTTGTATATATGTATGAATATAAGTAATATTAATCCATTAATATCTCTTTTTCCTAAAATTCATGTCATTCTTCCTTATCTTTTTCTCTCACTCCCTGTGTGTGTGCATGTGTGTGTTAGTCTAGGGTACACAGATTAAAGAATCTATATTTCCCACGGATTCTTAGAAATAAACAAGGAAGCCAGGTGTGGTGGAGCACCCCTTTAATCCCAGCACTTGGCAGGCAGAGGCCGGCAGATTTCTGCATTCCAGGCCATCCTGGTCTACAGTGTGAGTTCCAAGACACCCAGGGCTACACAAAGAAACACTGTCTTGAACGCCCCTCCCTCCTAAAAATAATAAAGAAGTAATAGACAAAAAGCAAGAGAAAAACATGTGGCCATGGCTGCTGGTGGCTTTTCAGTGATTCCTGACCCTTCTGCACTGGATTCAGTTAAGTTCTATTCCACTAGTAGCTGGGAAAGAAGGGGAAGAAACAGAAGCAACCTGGAACAATAGGTCTCGTGGCGGTCAGCCACCTCCATCTTGAGAAGGGTCATCAATCAGCAGACAAGATGTCCGCCATCCACATGTCGCCTTTCAGCATGGTGAGGTCAATGTGTCAATGTTCAACCGAGTGACAGAACAAGGAATTAGAGATGCAGACAACAGACATGCAGGCACACCACCTCCTTTCCCTTCTGTTGTTTGGTAAAAGACACACAATTTTTATTATTTACAGTAAGCCTTAAAAAGCACTCTGACAGCCTCACAGATATCTACCTTATATGTGATTAGAATTTCCTTTTTTTTAAGTTAATTCTCAGAAGTTGCATGGTGACTTGTTCTAGGTTATGGTGCCCTCTTCTGCATGTAGTCATATAGGCAGCAGATAGAGCACACACACACACACACACACACTTACATTGAAAAGTAATAGTAATAATAAAAACAAACAAGCAAGCAAGCAAGCAAGCAAACAAACAAATATATAAATAAGAGGGAAAAAGAGATTCTGGCTTCTGCCAGGCTGTGTGGGTGGCAAAGGCAGGCAGGCAGAGAGGACCTCTGTGAGTTTGAGGCAGAACATACTGCCTGGGCTACACCAAGAGAAACCCTACCTCGAGGCAAAAGAAAACAAAAGCAGAGAAGGTTCTGGCTTTTATTTTACTGATCTACCTGTCTGTCTTTCTTTCATCAGGCTGGCCTCGAACTCAGAAACTGACTGCCTCTGCCTCCCGAGTGCTCTCATTAAGAGCTTGAGCCACCCCTGAATGTGGGGTTTTCTAAGTCTTACCTTGCTCTTGGTGTCTGTTCTCAGCTGTGAAACCCTAATTAACACATGTAGTCAGTCCTGGGTCAGCCAGAGCTACAGACTGAGTCCTTATCTAAAACTAAATAAAACAAAACAAAACAACAAATAGAAATAATAAAATACATAAATTAAGCAACCACATCATATCTTTTCTCTCTCTAGATGGTACTCAAAAATTGCAGCAGTTTGCCTGTGAGACCTCAGATCTGGACACTGAGGCTGTTTCTCTACCAAGTAATAGGGCTGAACATGAGGAGCTCTACAGCTCAGTTGTGTCCCCTGCTCTTTTAAAAAAAGAGTTGTTTTCAAAGGCTGCAGGTTCTTACCACTATTGCTTGTTACAGATGAATTATAGCCCTGAACTTTCAATGGTACTTAAAGGCACAGACAGGTGCTTCCTATAGACATAAGAGCCCAAGTCTTGTGGTCATAACCAGTGGTAATAACCTGGGCGGAAGGGTGCAAGGCTTCTTTTGTTTGTAAGTGGTAACAGAAGGCTTTCTCTTGTTGGTACCGTATCACAAGCTACACTGTCTATTCTTTTTCCTGGTTAGTGTTTCCTTGCTTTGTTTTCACTACATAGCTCCTTCCTCTTCATAACATTGGCTGTCCTGAACCAGGCAGTCCTTGAAATCAGTGATTTGCCTGTCTTGCTGGGATTACACTCTGAGCTACCATCCAGAGGGAAGCAACCTGCTGAGGTTAGACTGCTCTCTCTCCAGGTTTCCCCTATGAACATGCAAATGGCAGTCCTATCTGGTCTTTCTTTTTTTTATCCTTTTAAAAAAATGTTTATTTATTTATTTATGTATTTATTTGATATAAGTACACTGTAGCTGTCTTCAGACACTCCAGAAGAGGGTGTCAGATTCTGGAGAATCTAAATCCCTCTTATGGTCTGCATATGATGTACATAAACACAGCCTCACATATACTTCTAAAAATTTAAAGATGGGTGGGGCCACTGAAAGGGCTCAACAATTATCGGCATTGTCTCCTCTTCCAGAGAACCTGGGCTCAACTACCAGCAATTATATGGTGGCCCATCTCTAGTTCCAGGGGATCTGATACTCTGTTCGGGCTTCTGTGGGCACAGTATACACATGCAAACACCCTTACACTAAAAATAAAATACATCATTGAGAGAGAGGAAAGAGGGCTTTTGAGAGAGAGAGAGAGGGGATGTCATCGTACCTCTTGACAGGTTTGAAAAATCAGAGCTTCATCACTCACACAAATAATTAACTGCAAAATATTTTTAAACAAACTCTGCCATTTACCCTTAAAAATATCATGAAAACATGTAAGTTCTATGAGCAACAGTTATATTTACTGTATCTCAAGGATAGTCATGAGCATATTCTCTAAACAGAAAAAGGTCTGGTAATCTAAGAAATGGAAAAGAGAAACCAAGTCTTTCTTCATATAAAAGCATACAGTAAGTGAACATTTAAAACTACAAGAGGCTACAGTGTTGCATGGCGGTGGAAATTGGTCCAACCTTGGGAAAGTCACACGTGAACCCCTTTAAGTTGGGGTTGCAGGGAGGTGATGATTGGTTCCTTCCTATGCTGGTTCTTTTGTGCCTCTTCCTTACACGATTAGGAAGGTTTGCAATTACATAATGAGGCAGCTCAGCCAAGCCCTTAGTTTGGAAATAGGACTAGAGGATAGGATACACCTGAAGACAGACAGCCATTGCTCTGTGTTCTTGATGCTTCAATGGAAGCATCTGGTATTCTGAGTGCAGTGTGATAGGTCCCATTCCAGAGGCATAGGTAAGAACCAGATTCCTGGCACTCTGACCGAAAAGGATCTAGGAGAAGCCCCGAGGGTGGGTGTGGATAGGACATTGCCTGAGCCTCCTTTGGCTCAGATCCGTACCCCTGGATTGGTTGGACCCTCACTAGGATCCCCAACTTAACCCTACTGACATCTCGGTTAGTAATTTGAGCTCTAGTTGGATTCCCTTGACTGACCTGTTGGCCCCTATGGCCACCCTAAGTCAGCTCCCAGATCCTGTGCCACCTAGACTCAGACTTGACACGCTATGTCTGTTAACAACAAAATCAGGGTGCCAGACTCACAGGAGACATTTCTTACATTTAGATTACGTTCAGTTTGGGGGAAACAGAGGACAACACAGATGTCGGTTGAGGCCAATATACAGTTTAGTAAGCAAATACTGATCAGATGCGCAAAGACCTGCTACAGTGATGGAAACAGGTTTAACCATGCTCCTCCAGTGCCAGCCATGGCTTTGCCTTTCTGCATTGTATTTCTATGATATGCCAACGGAGCAGGTACTCACCAAGGATTTGCTCTGGGCATGCTTACCCAGTGGTGGTCACAATTATAAACTTCTAAGCGAAAGAACAGTTCCCCATCTAGCACAGTCATTAGAGCACGAGGTTATTAATCTCAGGGTCGTTGGTTTGAGCCCAAAGTTGGACGAGATGTTATTTTAGTTGGTGTAGACTGGAGACAATGCTGGCACTTCCCAGGAGTAACCCAGGGTTGGGGTTCTGCTTTCTGTATCTCTGACATTAGAACTGGAGGTAGGGAGCATTTGGTGGGTTTTTTGCTCTGCTTGAAGCAGCACTGGGTGTACTAAATTGCAGTGGGTGCAAGTGTTACAGACTCTACACTAGTTTTGACATTCTCGAGCAATTGGGGCACTGGGTAGTCTTGGATTAACCTTTTCAGGTAATTTCGAAACTCAGTTATTTTGGTGTTTTCTGAATTCAACCAGAGGATTCCAAGATATCCCTCTTAAAAAGACTAGCTGGAGCTTCTCTTTAAGGCTTGTTGGTCCTACCCCTAGAGGATTCTCGCTTAGGGTCTGAGAGGATCTTCCTAGGTTCAAATCTTGGACCAGTCCTCTTCTTTTGCCAATCAAACCCTGAGGATTAAAAGTCAACCTTGGCTCCTTAGAAGGTATGACAAAACAAATGAAAATGGAAATTCGTAAGTACCCAAAGTGGTATTTTTGGTTGGTTTCTTTGGACCTTGTTTTCTGTTTTAGGCAGAGTCTTGTTCCTTTACCTTAGGCTGTTCCTGACAAAGTCAAGGATAGCTGCATTTCTAATCTTCATGCTTTCACTTCTTGTGTGCTGGAAAGATAGGCATGTGTATTAATCTGGTGTTCAGGTTGGAACCCAGGCTTAGGCAAGCAATTAGATGAGCTACAGCATCAGCTCATAACTCAAAATGTCCACCAAGAATTGCTGGCATTATTCAAATTAGCCTGAAGGACACAAATATTGGAAAATGTTGGAATTAAAAAAATCAATCCAGCTGCTCTGGCAAATCAGGGAGAACTGGAGCAGGCCTCTGAGATGCACCAGCTTCTAGTCAGGTCTTTAGTGTATTTGACATACCCTGAGCTACATGAGAAGAAACACAAATAGCTAAAACAGGATTGTGAGACTAGCTGCAAGAAATGTGGCTGGCAAATAAAAACCGCTTTGAAATTTGCCAGTAGCCCTTAAGTGCAAATCTGGCTCCTGATCACTGGCCTTTAATCATCACTAGTTTGCTTGGGTCAAACCCACAGGACCCAAAAAGTAGTCAAGAGCCTGTGACCTCTTCAGATTTGCTGGACTAGCATTTTTCAGGTCCCCTGGTGAGCAGATCTAAGAATGGAGAGGTGCTGCCAAACCTGGCTAGGGTCTCAGCTTTGCGAATCTGCCTTGGAACTTCCCTTTTTTCCATAATCTCCATAAAAAGGCAAAGGATTTTTACATCTAAGAAGACCTTGCACTTCGGATAGGAAACATACTCCAAGAACCACAGTCAGCCCTCTGGCCTCTGTAGAGTCCTGATTGAGCCTGGGTCTCCCAGCTCAGTGTTTTGAAATCACAAGGTGGATTCCTGTGCAGAGAGTGAATAGATGCGAGTAGGAGGAATGAGTCCTTCTAGGGTTCTGTGAGCTGGAAGGCACAGTGTGGACTTAACCGAACAAGCCTCAGATTCTGCCGAATTTTCACCACTGGGTAAACTGCCAGATACCATGAAAAAAGAGAGGGACTCCTCCTAGGAGTTGCTTCGGGCATCAGACCTATCAGTGCGAAAGTCTTTTACTTCCCTCGACTAGAGAGGGAGGCAGAAAACAGACTAGGAGATGGATGAGCAGGAAGGCCAAAAAAGAGAGGTTGCTTGTTTGACAGTGACTGTGGACTGAAATAATGATTGCGGACCTGGGAGGGTCCAGGGAGAATAATAATTTTAGTGAATTAACCCGGTTAATTAATGGGTGATCTTCGGTGTGAATTTCTATTTAAGAATAAGAGCCAGTTCTGTGACTTCTAACATTCTTTCAAGGTGGGAAAAAGACTGCTGTTGGACTATGATTTGGGCTCCAGCAAATTGGTCTGTGATTTAGGGAGCACTCTGAAAGAAAGAAAAAAAAAAAAAAACAGATACTTTGAGTCCAAGAACAGCGATTGTTGGGAGAATCTTCCTGGAATAAGCACACGGAAACAACTGAGAGTGGAAGAGAGATGTCAAAGGTGGACCGAAGCCAAGACAGCTCCTGCAAGTCTTTGTAATTTCATTTTATACTTTAAAACCATAAGGTAGGGTGGACAAGCTAGTGTTTAAGTGCTGACATCAGTCAGCAGGCTGGGAAGGGCACTGGGCCACTGCCTCACCTGGCTCTTTAGGCCTCTCTGGTTCAAGTAGCAAGTGAAGCTGGGCTCTGCAAACAGAGTGCAAGCAACACTTTAGTAAAAAACTAAAGAAATCAATAAATTGACACCAAATAATTGTTTTGGTAAAGCTAGTTTTACTTCACTATATTCTGGGAAATGGACTGGTCACTCACTGTGTCTTTGATAACGTATGTCTTGTTAGTGACTCTCCTTTCTTTCCTTTGTCCTTCCATCTTTTTCTATTTCCTTCCACTGTCTCCTCCTTACTCCCATCCTCCCTCCTTCTGTTGCACTGAAGAGTGCAGAGTGGCTATTGGCATGGTTTGTAAAGAATTACCCCTAAGAGTACTACTCCAGGTGTTTTGTTCTGGCTAGAGTTTCAGCTGGCTTTAAACCACAGAGTCATCAACCTGGAGGAGGAAGGGAGAGGAGGTCAAAGGCAGCAATAGAGTCTAAGCTGGAGCCAACAGACTCTGTTCTATTTTCTTAATCGATTGTCTTCTAGACAGCATCTTGGCACACAGCTCAAGATGGACTTGATTTCTCTGCCCCTTGCTCTTTCTTTCCCTCTCCACTTCTCCTCCCATTTTCCCAGGCAGGCTTCACATCCAATACACAACCAAGGATGATCTCAACCCCTCCACCCTTTAAAATGTATTAATCATTTCACTTGTTTATATTTCAAGTGTTATCCCCCTCCTGCTCTCCCCTCCCTGAGGCCCAACTTTTCCCCCTCCCCACCCAGCCACTCCCACCTAATCCCTCTAGTATCCCCCTTCTCTGGGGTATCAAGCCTCAACAGGACCAAGTGCCACCCCTCCCACTGACGCCAGACAAGGTAGTTCTCTGCTACATAATTATTTGTAGTCATGAACCCACCCATGTATACTCCTTTAGTTGGTAGATTACTCCCTGGGAGTTCTGAGGGGTCTGTTTAATTGATACTGTTCTTCGTCCTGTGGGGTTGCCATCCCCTTCAGCTCCTTCAGCCCTTCTCCTAATTTTTCCATTGGGGTCCCCACACTCAGTCCAATAGTTACTGTGAGTTTTTCCATCTGTCTTAGTCAGTTGCTGACAGAGGCTCTCAGAGGATACACAGACATACAAGGCTCCTGTCTGTAAGCACATCTTGGCATCAGCAGTAGTGTTGGGTTTTTGTGTCTGTGGGTAGAATACAGTGCTATAGTCTCTGGATGGCCTTTCCTTCAGTCTCTGCTCCATTTTTGTCCCTAAATTTCCTTTAGACAGAGACAATTTTCGGAATTTTTTTTAAAATGGGTGGGTGTCCCCATCCCTCAACTGAGTCCCATGTCCATCTTCTGGATGTAGTACCTTCAGGCTCCATCTCCCCTGTATTTTAGCTGTTGTTATGCCATTGAGTTCTGGGAACCTCTTGAATTCCTGGCATCTGGGAATTTCTAGTGCATCTCCTAGTTCCCCAAACCCCGCTGCTACTTATTCCTATTCATTCTCCTGGCCCTCTAGATGTCTCTCCTGTCTCTTCCCATACCTGACCCTGTCCTTCCTTCTTTCTTCCCCTCCCTTTCTCTCTCCCACCCTGATACCCCCTTCCTCTGCCTGCCATGATTATTTTGTTACCTCTTCTAAGTAGGTTTGAATAACGGACACTTTGGTCTCCCTTCTTGTAAAACTTCATTTTACTTTTAGTTGTCACATGGGTATTCTGAGCTTTTGGGCTAAAATCCACTTATCCGTGAGTACATACCATGCAAGGCCTTTTGGATTTGGGTTACCTCACTCAAGAAAATATTTTCTAGTTCCATCCATGTGCCTACAACGTTTATGATGCGATCATTTTTTAATATCTGAGTAGTATTCCATTGTGTAAATGTACCACAGTTTCTGTAACAATTCTTCCATAGAGGGACATCTGGGTTGTTTCCACCTCATGGTTATTAAAAATTAGGGTTCAGTGACACATTGGTGCACGTATCTTTGTTCTCTGTTGAAGCATCTTTAGAGTATATGACAACACACCGGAGCATGTGAAACCACAGTGGAGAATGTGACACCACAGTGGAGCATTGTGACACCACAGTGAAGAAATGTGACACCACAGAGGAGTAGGGTGACAGCACCGTGGAGCACTGTGACAACGAAGAGGAGCATTGTGACACCACAGAGGAGCACAATGACACCACAGTGGAGGAGTGTGACAACAGAGTAGAGCAGTGCAACATCAGAGTGAAACGTGAAAAATTAACCACTGTGACCACTGTGAGAGCACAGTGGACCACTGTGGCATCAGAGTGGAGCTTTGTGACATAACAGTTGAGCACTGTGACAGGACAGTGCAGCAGTGTGACAGTGAGGGGAGCACCCTTACATCACTGTGGAGAACTGTGTCAGAAAGGTGGAACACTGTGACACAATAGTGTAGCAGTGTGACACCACAGTGGAGCACTGTGACAGCAAAGTGGAGTACTGTGACCCGAGAGTGGAGCACTGTGACACTACAATGAAGCACTGTGACAGCACAGTGGACCACTGTGACAGCACAGTGGACCACTGTGGCATCAGAGTGGAGCATTGTGACATGACAGTTGAGCACTGTGACACGACAGTGTAGCAGTGTGACAGTGAGGGTAGCACGCTTACATCACTGTGGAGAACTGTGTCAGAAAGGTGGAACACTGTGACACAATAATGTAGCAGTGTGACACCACAGTGGAGCACTGTGACAACACAGAGCAGCACGGTGACAGTAGAGTGGAGCACTGTGACATGACAGTGGAGCATTGTGATACCACAGTAGAGCACTGATAAACCACAGTGAGCACTGTGACACAACAGTGGACCACTGTGATACCACAGTGCAGCACCGTCTCCCCACAGTGAACCACAATGAAACTACAGTAGAGAACTCTGACAACACAGTGGAGCATGTGACACCACAGTGGAGCATTGTGACACCAGAGAGGAGAACTCTGATACCACAGTGGCATACTGTGACACAAAAGTGGAGCATTGTGACAACGAAGTGGAGCACTGTGACACCACAGTGGAGCACTGTGAGATCACATTAGAGCAGGGTGACAACAGCGTAGAGAAGTGGAACATCACAGTGGAGCATTGTAAAACCACAGTTGAGCACAGTGACAGAGAAACCCTAAAAAATGTGAAACATAAAAAATAACACTGTAGGAACTGAAATATGGAAAGAAAAAGTGAAAATCATCAAATATGAGAAAATCACACTGTAGACCTTGAATATGGCGATAAACCCTGAAAAAGGTCGAAAATTAAAAACTCACAATGTAGGACCTGGAATATTGTGAGAAAACTTGAAAAACAGTGGAAATTTAAAAACTTACACTCTACGACCAGGTATATGGTGACAAATACTGAAAAATGTGAAAAATGATAAACTCAAACGGTAGGAACAGAAATATGATGAGAAACCCTGAAAAACGTGGAAATTTAAAAACAAACACTGTAGGACCTGGAATATGGCAACAAACACTGAAAAAAAAAAAACGTGGAAAATGAGAAACTCATGCTGTAGGAACTGGAATATGGGAAGAAATCCGGAAAAAGGTGGAAAATGAGACAACCACACTGTAGGACCTGGAATGTGTCTAGAAACCCAGAAAGAGGGGAAAATGAGAAAATCATAATGCATTACTTGGAATATCGCAAGAAACCCTGAAAAACGTGAAAAATTAAAAACTTACCCTGTAGGACCTGGAATATGGCAAGAAAACGGAAATTCATTGAAAATGAGAAAATCACACTGTAGGACCTGGAATATGGAGAAAAACCTTGAAAAACGTAGAAATTAAAAACTCACACTGTAGGACCTGGAATATGGCGAGAAAACCTGAAGAACGTGGAAAATAAAAATATAACAGTGTAGGACCAGGGACATGGCAAGAAATTATGGTGGCTCACAACCATCCGTAACGAGATCTGGCTCCCCCTTCTGGAGTGTCTGAGGACAGCTACAGTGTACTTACATATAATAAATAAATAAATCTTTATAAAAAAAAGAAAATTAAAAAATAACACTGTAGGACCTGGTATAAGGCTAGAAACACTGAAAAGTGAGAAACTCAAACTATAGGACTTGGAATATGTTGAGAATCCTTGACAAACATGGAAAATTGAAAACATACACTATAGGACTGGGAATATGGCAAGAAATCCTGAAAATCATGAACAATGAGAAAATCAAACTGTAGAAGCTGGAATATGGCAAGAAACCCTGAAACACGTGGAAAATTAAAAACTCACACTGTAGGTACTGGAATCTGGCAAGAATCTCTAAAAAACATGGAAAATGGAAATTAAAACTTTAGGAACTGGGATATGGTGAAAAACTCTGAAAAATGTGGAAAATTAAAAATTAAACCTGTAGGACATGGAATATGGCGAGAAACCCTGAAAAACGGGGAAAATCAGAAAATGACAATGTAGGACATGGAATATAGTAAGAAAACCTTTAAAAAGTGGAAAATAAAAAAAAATAACAGTGTAGGACCTAAAATATGACAAGAAAAATTCAAAATCCTGAAAAATGAGAAAATCAAACTGTAGGACGTGGAATATGGCAGGAAAACCTGAAAAAAATTGAAAATAAAAAACTCACACCCAATAACCTGCAAATTATGAAAAATGAGAAAATCACACTGTAGGACCTGGAATATGGAGAGAAACACTTAAAGACTTGGAAAATAAGAAACCCAAACTGTAGGATCTGGAATATGCTGAGAAACTCTGAAAAACGTGGAAAATTAAAAACTCACACGGTTGGGTCTGGAATATGTTGAGAAAACCTGAAAAAGGTGGAAAATAAGAAACTCACTCTGTAGGACCTGGAATATGGCAAGAAACCCAGAAAAAGGTGGAAAATGAGAAAATAACACTGCAGGACCTGGTATAAGGCTAGAAACACTGAAAAATGAGTAACTCAAACTATAGGACTTGGAATATGTCGAGAAACCTTGACAAACATGGGAAATTGAAAACTTATACTATAGGACTGGGAATATGGCAAGAAAACCTGAAAAATAACAGAAAATGAGAAAATCACACTTTAGAATCTGGAATATGGCAAGAAACCCTGAAACACGTGGAAAATTAAAAACTCACACTCTAGGACCTGGAATATGGTGAGAAGAACTGAAAAATGTGAAAAATGAGAAACTCAAACTATAAGAACTGGAATATGGAAAGAAAACCTTAAAATTGTGGAAAATGAGAGAATCACACTGTAGGACCTGGAATATGGTGAAAAATCGTGAAAAACGTGGAAAATTAAAAACTCACACTCTAGGACCTGGAATATGGCAAGATTCCCTATAAAACGTGGAAAAGGAGAAACTCAAACTGGAGGACCTTGAATGTGGCAAGAAAACCTGGAAGAGGTGGAAAATGACAAAATCAAACTGCAGGACTTGAAATATGGCAAGAAACCCAGAAAGAGGTGGAAAATGACAAAATCACACTGCAGGACTTAAAATATGGGAGAAAACCTGAAAAAATCGGATAATTAAAAAACATACAAATAATGAAAAATGAGAAAATCAAACTGCAGTACCTAGAATATGGCAAGAAACCCTGAACAATGTGAACAATAAGAAACTCAAATGGTAGGATATGGAATATGGCAAGAAACACAGAAAACCGTGGAAAATTAAAAACTCACACTGAAGGACCTGGGATATGGCGAAACCTGAAAATCATGAAAAATGAAAAATCTCACTGTAGGACCTAGAATATGGCAAGAAACACTTAAAAACGTGGAAAATAAGAAATTCAAACTGAAGGACCTGGAATATGGCAAGAAACCCTGGAAAACGTGGAAAATTAAAAACTAACAGTGTAGGAACAGGAATATGGAGAGAAAACCTGAAAAACGTGGAAAATGAGAAACTCACATTGTAGGACATGGTTTATGGCAAGAAAACCTGAAAAAGTTGGACAATTAAAAACTCACACTCTAGGATCTGGAATATGGCAAGAAAACCTGAAAATCATGAAAAATGAGAAAATCACACTGTAGGATATGGAATATGGCAAGAAACAGTGAAAAACATGGAAAATGAGAAATTCAAACTGCAGAACCTGGAATATGCTGAAAAGACCTGAAAAAGGTGGAAAATGAGGAACTCAAACTGCAGGACTTATAATATGGCAAAAACTCTGAAAAACGTTCAAAATGAGAAACTCACACTATAAGACCTGGAATATGAAAAGAAACCCTGAAAAACATGGAAAATAAAAAATTCACACTGTAGGATCTGGAATATGGGAAGAAAACTGAAAATCATGAAAAATGAGAAAATCATACTCTGGGATCTGCAATATGAAGAAATCCATGAAAAACGTGGAAAATTAAAAACTCGCACAGTAGGATATGGAATATGGCAGGAAACCCTGAAAAAGTTGGACATTTAAAAACTCACACTCTAGGACTTGGAATATGACAAGAAACTATGAAAAATGTGGAAAATTAAAATCAAACAGTGAATGACCTGGAATATGGCGAGAAACCCTGAAAAACGTGGAAAATGAGAAACTCACACTCTAGGACCTGGAAAATGGAGAGAAACCCAGAAAAAGTTGGAAAATGAGAAAATCACACTAATGGCCTGGAATGTGTCTAGAAACCCAGAAAGACGGGAAAAAATGAGAAATCATACTGAAGTACCTAGAATACCGCGAGAAACCCGAAAAATATGGAAAATTAAAAACTTACCCTGTAGGACCAAGAATAAGGCAAGAAAACCTGAAAATCGTTGAAAAGGAAAAATCACACTGTAGGACCTGGAATATGGCGAGTAATTATAAAAACGTGGATAATTAAAATATCACAGGGAACGCCTGGAATATGGCAAGAAATCCTGAAAAATGTGGAAAATGAGAAAATCACACTGTAGGACCTGGAATATGGTGAGAAAACTTGAATAAGTCGAAAAATGAGAAAATCACACTGTAGAACCTGGAAAATGTTGAGAAACCCTGAAGAAGTCGAAAAATGAGAAAATCATATCTAGTACCTGGAATATGGTGAGAAACCCTGTATAGTCGAATAATGAGAAAATCACACTGTAGGACCTGGAATATGGTGAGAAACCCTGAAAAACTCGAAAAATTAGAAAATCACACTGTAGGACCTGGAATCTGGTGAGAAACCCTGAAAACGTCAAAAAATGAGAAAATCGTACTGTAGTACCTAGAATATGGCGATTAACCATGAAAAATGTCGAAAATTAAAAACTCACACTGAAGGACCTGGAATATGGCACGAAACAGTGAAAATCTTGGAAAATTAAAAACTCACACTGAAGGACCTGGAATAGGGTGAGAAATCCTGAAAAATAGGGAAAATGAGAAAAGAACACTGTAGGACTTGGAATAGGGTGAGAAACCCTGTATAGTCGAATAAAGACAAAATCACACTGTAGTACCTGGAATATGGCGAGAAACCCTGAAAAACATGGATAATTAAAAACTCACACTGATGAACTGGAATATGGCGAGAAATCCTGAAAAATGTGGAAAATGAGAAAATTACACTGTAGGAACTGGAATATGGTGATAAACCTTGAAAAAGTGGAAAAATGAGAAAATCACACTGTAGGACCTGAAATATGGTGACAAACCATGAAAGGATCGAAAAAAGAGAAAATCATACTGTAATACCTAGAATATGGTGATATAAACACTGAAAAATCTCGATTATGGCGAGAAACCATGAAAAAAGTGGAAAATTAAAAATTCACACTGTACTACCCATAATCTGGCGAGAAATACTGAAAAAACGTGTAAACTTAAAAATTCACAATGAAGGACCTGGAATATGGCAAGAAAACCTAAAAAAGGTGGAAATGAGAAAATCACACTGTAAGAGCCAGATTATGACGAAAAAACCTGAAAAACATGGAAAATTAAAAATTCACACTGAGGGACCCCGAATATGGCAAGAAAACCTGAAAAACGAGGAAAATTAAAAACTCACACTGAAGGACCCAGAATATGACTAGAAAAACTGAAAAACGAGGAAAATTAAAAACTCACACTGAAGGACCCAGAATATGGCGAGAAAAGCCGAAAAAAGTAGAAAATTAAAAATTCTCACTGAAGGACCCGGAATATGGCAAGAAAACCTGAAAAAGTTTGAAAATGAGAATAATCACACTGTAGAACCCAGATTACGAAAAAACTTGAAAAACTTCGAAAATGAGAAAATCACACTGTAGGACCCAGAATATGCCGAGAAACCCTGAAAAACGTGAAAATTAAAAATTCACACTGTTAGACAGAGAATATAGGAGAAAACATGAAAACAGAGGAAAATTAAAAATTCACACTGTATTACCCAGAATATGGCGAGAAATACAGAAAAACGTGGAAACTTAAAACTTAAGGACGTGGAATATGGCAAGAAAACCTGAAAAACCTGGAAATGAGAAAATCACACTGTAGGACCCAGAATATGGTGAGAAATACTGAAATTCGTGGAAAAATTAAAAATTCACACTGAAGGACCTGGAAAATGGCAAGAAAACCTGAAAAACGTGGAAATGAGAAAATCACACTGTAGGACCCTGAATATGACGAAAAAACCTGAAAAACTTGGAAAATTATAAATTCACAGTAAAGGACCTGGAATATGGCGAGAAATCCTGAAAAATGTGGAAAATGAGAAAATCACACCATAGGACCTAAAATAAGGTGATAAACCTTGAAAAAGTCGAAAAATGAGAAAATCACACTGTAGGACCTGAAATATGGTGACAAACCATGAAAGGATCGAAAATGAGAAAATCATACTGTAATACCTAGAATATGGCGATAAAAACACTGAAAAATCTTGATTATGGAGAGAAACCATGAAAAAAGTGGAAAAATAAAAATTCACACTGTATTACCCATAATATGGTGAGAAATACTGAAAAACGTGGAAACTTAAAAATTCACAATGAAGGACCTGGAATACGGCAAGAAAGCCTGAAAAAGTTGGAAATGAGAAAATCACAGTGTAAGACCCAGATTATGACCAAAAAACCTGAAAAACATGGAAAATTAAAAATTCACACTGAAGGACCCCGAATATGGCGAGAAAACCTGAAAAACGAGGAAAATTAAAAACTCACACTGAAGGACCCAGGATATAACTAGAAAACCTGAAAAACGAGGAAAATTAACAACTCACACTGAAGGACCCAGAATATGGCGAGAAAAGCCGAAAAAAGTAGAAAATTAAAAATTCTCACTGAAGGACCCGGAATATGGCGAGAAAACCTGAAAAAGGTTGAAAATGAGAATGATCACACTGTAGAACCCAGACTACGAAAAAACTTGAAAAACTTCGAAAATGAGAAAATCACACTGTAGGACCCAGAATATGCCGAGAAACTCTGAAAACGTGGAAAATTAAAAATACAAGCTATGGGACCCTGAATATGGCGAGAAAAGCCGAAAAAAGTAGAAAATTACAAACTCACACTGAAGGACCCCAAATATGGCGAGAAAACTTGAAAAAGGTGGAAAATGAGAAAATCACACTGTAGGACCCAAAATTAGGAATAAACTTGAAAAACGTGGAAAATGAGAAAATCACACTGCAGGACCCAGAATATGCCGAGAAACCCTGAAAAACGTGAAAATTAAAAATTCACACTGTCAGACAGAGAATATAGGAGAAAACATGAAAACAGAGGAAAATTAAAAATTCACACTGTATTACCCAAAATATGGCGAGAAATACAGAAAAATGTGGAAACTTAAAAATTCAAACTGAAGGACCTGGAATATGGCAAGAAAACATGAAAAACGTGGAAATGCGAAAATCACACTGTACGACCCAGAATATGGTTAGAAATACTGAAATTTGTGGAAAAATTAAAAATTCACACTGAAGGACCTGGAAAATTGCAAGAAAACCTGAAAAACGTGGAAATGACAAAATCACACTGTAGGACCCAGAATATGCCAAAAAACCCTGAAAACGTGGAAAATGAAAAATACACGCTGTAGGACCCAGAATATGGCAAGAAACCCTGAAAAAAGTAGAAAATTAAAAACTTACACTGAAGGACCCCAAATATGGCAAGAAAACCTGAAAAACGTGGAAAATGAGAAAATCACCCTGTAGGACCCAGAATAAGGAAAAATCTTGAAAAAAGTGAAAAATGATAAAATCACACTGCAGGACCCAGAATATGCCTAGAAACCGTGAAAAACGTGAAAATTAAAAATTCACACCTTTGGACACAGACTATTGCGAGAAACCATGAAAAAAGTGGAAAATTAAAAATTCACACTGAAGGACCTGGAAGATGGCATGAAATCCTGGAAAAAGTGGAAATGAGAAAAATCACACTGTAGGACCCAGAATATGACGAAAAAAACCTGAAAAACGTGGAATATTAAAAATTCACACTGAAGGACCCAGAATAAGGCCAGAAAACCTGAAAAACGAGGAAAATTCAAAACTCATACTGTAGGACCCAGAATATGGCGAGAAAACCTGAAAAGGGTGGAAAATGAGAAAATCACACTTTAGGACACAGAAATGAGAAAAAAATTTAAAAAAAGTGGAAAATGATAAAATCACACTGTAGGACAGATAATATGCCGAGAAACCCTGAAAAACGTGGAGAATTAAAAATACACTCTGTAGGACCCAGAACATGGTGAGAAACCCTGAAAGAGTCGAAAATTAAAAACTCACACTGAAGGACCCAGAATATGGCTAGAAAACATTAAAAAGGTTGAATATGAGAAAATCAGACTGTAGGACCCAGAATTACGAACAAACGTGAAAAACGTGGAAAATGAGAAATTCACACTGCAGGACCCAGAATTTTCGGAGAAACCCTGAAAAACGTGAAAATTAAAAATTCAAACTGTCAGATCCAGATTATGGCGAGAAACCATGAAAAAAGTGGAAAATTAAAAATTCACAATGTATTACCCAGAATATGGCGAGAAATACTGAAAAACGTGGAAAATTAAAAATGCACACTGAAGGACCCAGAATATGGCAAAAAACCTTAGAAACATGGAAAATTAAATATTCACACTATAGGACCCAGAATATGGCAAGAAATACAGAAAAAACGTGGAAAATTAAAAATTCACACTGTAGGACCAGAATATGGCAAGAAACCTTGAAAAACATGGAAAATTAAAAATTCACATTGTAGGACCCAGAATATGCCAAGAATACCTGGAAAAGGTGGAAAATGAGAAAATCACACTGTAGGACCGAGAATATTGCAAGAAACCCTGAAATAAGTAGATAATTAAAAACCCACACTGAAGGACCCTATGAGGAGATAACCTGAAAAAGGTGGAAAATGAGAAAATCACACTGTAAGACCCACAATATGAAGAAAAAACTTGAAAAAAGCGGAAAGTTAAAAATTCACTCTGAAGGACCGCAAATATGGCGAGAAAACCTGATAAACGAGGAAAATTAAAAACTCACACTGAAGTACCCAGAATATGGCGAGAAAACCTGAAAAAGGTGGAAAATGAGAAAATCACACTGCAGGACCCAGAATATGCTGAGAAACCCTGAAAAACGTGAAAATTAAAAATTCACACTGTCGGACCCAGATTATGGCGAGAAACCCTGAAAAATGTAGAATATTAAAAACTCACACTGAAGGACCCCAAATATGGCGAGAAAACCAGAAAAAGGTGGAAAGTGAGAAAATCGCACTGTAGGACCCCGAATTAGGAAAAAACTTGAAAAACGTGGAAAAAGTGAAAAATCACACTGCAGCACCCAGAATATGCCGAGAAACTGTGAAAAACGTGAAAATTAAAAAATCACACTATCGGGTACAGAATATGGACAGAAACCATGAAAAAAGTGGAAACATAAAAATTCACACTATATTACCCAGAATATGGCGAGAAATACTGAAAAACGTGGAAAATTAAAAATTCACATTGAAGGACCTGGAATATGGCAAGAAAACCTGAAAAACGCGGAAATGAGAAAATCTCACTCTGGACCCAGAATATGACAGAAAAACCTGAAAAATGTGGAAAATTAAAAATTCACACTGAGCCCGGCGAGGTGGCGCACGTCTTTAATCCCAGCCTGGTCTACAAAGTGAGTGCCAGGACAGCCAGGGCTACACAGAAAAACCCTGTCTCAAAAAAAACCAAAAAAAAAAAAAAAAAAAAAAAACATTCACACTGAAGGACCCAGATTATGACTAGAAAACCTGAAAAACGAGGAAAATTAAAAACTCACACTGAAGGACCCAGAATATGGGGAGAAAACCTGAAAAAAGTAGAAAATTAAAAA